>NW_013952906.1:52422-68598 GCF_001266775.1 Austrofundulus limnaeus | reverse complement strand
GGTCAACTAAATTATAAAACATGAGGTAAAGTTATTTTTTAATTTATTTGGTGCATTTTAAATGTATTTATTTATTTAAAGGTTAATTTATCTATTTCTGCTTTTATTTCTAATTATGTCAGTGTCGGTCCTCCATACTGCAGAACATGAAGAGGTAGTTCATTGACTGAATCAGGTGTGTTGAAGCAGGGAAACATGTAAAACATGTAGGGCTGTGGCCTTCGAGGACCAGGATTGCCCACCCCTGCTATAGTTTTTGGTTTTTATCATTTTGGATGACTTACTGACTTATGGTGCTTTTATTAATTTTGGACTCTTACCGGAGTATGTGGTATTTTATTATCATCATGGACGACTTTAGTGTGTGTTATTTTATTGTTTATATAATTTTGAAGGACTTTATGTGGATGTAGTTGAAGTCATGTTAAAGTCAGTGTTTTATTATCAGTTCATCAGTTTCCTGTGTGTTTCAGCTGGGAGGATGTGGTTTGTTGGGTGTTGGTGTGTGGCTTTCAGTTTCCCAGGGCAGCTTTGCCACCCTGTCGCCCTCCTTCCCCTCGTTCTCCGCAGCCAACCTCATCATCACCCTCGGCACCGTGGTCATGGTGACGGGGTTCCTGGGCTGTCTGGGTGCCATCAAGGAGAACAAGTGCCTGCTGCTGAGTGTGAGAAATCTACATCACCCATCATGCAAGTGTTTTAGTGAAAAAAAAAAAGCTAATACGGGTCTTTCCTCCTTTAAACCAGTTCTTCATCGTCCTGTTGATCATACTTTTGACTGAACTTATCCTCCTCATCCTCTTCTTCGTCTACACGGACAAGGTAGGAGTCTTCATAACTGTTAAAATTGTTATCACTGCGCCTACATACTCTGCCTCCGTCACTCCAGGTGAATGAAAATGCCAGACGGGACCTGAAGGAAGGCCTGGCTCTGTACAACACAGACGACAACGTTGGTCTGAGGGACGCCTGGAACACCATCCAGAGAGAGGTAAACCCCCGGAGAACACAGCCCCGCATGTTCATCCTGCTGCTGCCGGGTCAAAAATAACCCRTCTGTCTGCCCAGTGGAAGTGTTGTGGGGTGATGACCCACGAGGACTGGCACRCTGCTCTGCACAACAACGCTGTTCCTGACAGCTGCTGCCAGCTGGTCTCACAGGGCTGCGGACGCAACGCCTCCAACACCTTCTGGACACGAGTGAGTCAGGAAAGATCCAGTTTAACACGGTGCTGTTTCATACTTTAAATCTGAGAGAATCAGTGCAATGTTTAAAACACAGCAAAGTGTTCAAAAACAAACAAAGCTTTGTTTAAATGTTTATTTCGCAGACTCTAAAGCAGAAATATTTATTACATAGAATACAGSTGTGGATTCTAAGTAGGGCTGCAACTAATGACTTTTGGTAGTCGATTAGTCATTGACTAGCCTGGCCCTTGCCTTCCTACGCAGCTCCRCTCAATTCTAGTTTCCCTTCACTGCTCCGTCTGGGACTTCTCCCATTGACAAGGATTTCGCTGGCAGATTTTTAGCCGGACCAATCAGAACAGAACGTCAATAGGAGGGTTTCACGTGACGTCACGATGCAGCGCCACTAGAGCGCGAAGTTCGGATGGAGGTCAGGAAGTGAAAAAGTGGAGGATCTGCTATCTGAAAAAATGCCCATATCTTGTGTAGTTTACGAGTGCTCCAATCATTCTAACTGAATTAATGATAAATAATTATACACTGATTAAATTATGTATTAAATTAAATAAAATTATGGCTCTTTTTATTAATGTTCGTCATATTTGAAGCACGTTGCAGCAGGAGGATGTAAAAAAGGGCTGATTCATGAGGGAAAAAACACCTCATTCCACCCTCTGGTGTCACCCCCAACCCGCCGAACAAACCTAAACCCCCCCAAACTCCTTTCTGACTGAAGCCTGAAAATATTAGACAAKCAGCAAAAAATCTACAGGAGGATAAAAATWWAAAAAGGTGGAAGTTGAATGAAGTTCGGCTGCGATGGAGACAGCGCGATCGGAAGTCAGCAATGAGATATCCGAAATTTATTACATTTGTATAACTATATTTCATAGTTAGCAGCTAACATACCTCTGAATGAAGTGATGGCTGCAGGCACCGGCGGCATTCTGCTCCTCCTGACCGCAGACGGTTTAAAATCCACTTATTACATTGTCGTTCTGTGAGATTTCTACATTTTTCACCTTTGTGTATGATATTCAGTGTTATCATATGTTGTCATAGGTTGGGCAGAATCGTGTGGAATTATTAATCAGTTAAACTTTTGCTGGTTATTATTTGGCACTTGGTGATGTAAGACGTGTGTGGTACCAACAGCCTCAGAAAATCTTTAGGTTCTGTCAAACTCATTCATCTTCATCATACGAGTCATGTCTGACATATCTGTGAACAAATTGTTATATACAGTATCTTGAAATAGGCCTTAAATCCATACATTATAGACTGTCTACAGTAGTTTCCTCCATAGATATTTTACCCCCTGCCCTCCAGCGGAGATCGCTCCGCCTTCGAAACCATGTGACTGAAACCCAGCTACTTTCTGCACAGTCTCTTGTAGTTTATTTTACCTGGGCCAATCAGCAAACAGAAGGCGGAGTTTTGAACGACGTCAATTTTCTGCGCAGTGTCTGCTTGTAGTTTATTTTACCTGGGCCAATCAGCAAACAGAAGGCGGAGTTTTGAATGACGTCGATGTTCTGCGCAGTGTCTGCTAGTTAATTTAGCATACAGCAGTGAAGGAAGTGAATGAAGCCGGTCTGTGTTGATAAGGCTTCCAAATTAAATTTATCTGACAAAGCAGCAGCTCTCATTTACAGTCGTCTCGTTTGGCTCGGTATATTTCTTCTCTCAGTAGGGTTGTTTACAGCACACACGATTTCCGGTTAGCTTCTTAGCTTAGCCTCCTTCACACCGACAATACACACATGCTTCAGCAGAGGCCACGCCTCCTGCAAGAAATCGATTCTCTATGCAGCAAGTCCAGACCCTTGTATGAAGCAAAGTGAAAGACGGGGGTCTGATTTTTACCAGGCTAGTCACTGACTATTGTAACGATTAGTCATCTAATCAGATTATGAATCACATAATTATGAAATGGCACTTATTTAGTTATCAGCTTTTCCATTTGTTTATTTAAAATGTGGTAGTAAACACACAGAAGATGGGTACTTCATTCAAAAAATGTAATCAGGTTTGCTGCTAAAAAYGCAACTGTCCATTTTTCCAACCATAACAAATAAATTGTACTTTATCAGGTTTGCTGCTGATATAAATTTAACGGTCTTTTTTCCAACCATTAAAAAAAAGCACTTTTTCTTCCCTGGAAAACGAAGTTGGCACATTATCAGCAGTAAAATAGTTCAGAACATTTTGTAGCAAGCTGCAAATACTTGTTTCAAAACCAAAAGTATATCTTTAAAAGAAAAATTAAAGTTGTATTTTTTGTTATTGGTTCTGCAGTCATACATGCAACCTTTTTTTTCTGCAAATAACAGTGTCTACGAGTTGTCTCCTTGTGTGTTGTTTAGCTTTAGCACATCTTACCGGGGTGCATCCAACTCCGTGTCTGCTTCCAGATATCAGAGGTGCAGCCTCTTTAAATGCTCGTGAATCACAGAAGTTCTTCCATGATATGCAAGGTCCACTTTGCAAATATGTTTATTTTTTTTTTCCTTTATCAAGACTGAAAGTGTCCCAAACCTTGGATCGTTTTGCACACCATGTTGTATCACCAGTAACCGAGATAGATGGACAAGATGTCTCACTCCATAAAATATATATATATATCCGTAATAAAAATGACTATAATGACAAATTCATCAACAATTTTTATTGTTGACTAAGTCGACTAATCATTGCAGCCCTAATTCTAAGAAAAACTGTATGGTTAAATAGATATATTGTTTAAAGAAACACTTATTAAAAACAAACATTTATCAGTTTGATTATATTTCCACTAAAATAATGGCTTCTTTTGAGGACAGCAGAACGATCTTCCTTCTTGAACCTCACCGAGCTGGTTTAGGACCTGCAGGAAAGGTTGAGAAAACTTTTAAGTTTGATTTAGTGAAACACTCATAGTACTTGATGTGTTGATGCAGTTATGAGATTACATCTTCTGTTCAGCAGGTGAAATGCATGAGTGTCAAAGTTATGTTAAATGTTCATAATCTAAAAAAAACGGGTTTTCTTTTACATGGTTGCTTACAGAATGAAATGCTTCTAGCTTTAGTCCCAAAACTGATCCATGAATCTGTACAAACAAGTTCAGTTTGACTGTTTGTTTTCAGGGTTGCTATGAGAAAGTAGAAGAATGGCTGGATGACAACAGACACCTGCTGGGAACCATTGCCATGTGTGTGTTGGTCATACAGGTGAGCTGATTGKGTTTTACTATAWTATCAGCTGTGACATCAATCATACAGCACAGAAACTTAGCCCAAAAAGTAAGTTAATAAATAACGTTTGTTAGATTACTTATTTGTTGTATACTGATGGAAAGTTTGTCAATTTACCTTTTAAATGGTGCCACATTTGTGGGTTGTGCACATGAAAACCTTTTCATCAGCTTATTTTTAGCTTCTAATAACTTGTTTTATATAAGAAGGAAATCCACCAAACACAAATTGACTTTTTGTGATAAGTGTGTTTATAAAAAAAATCAGGGGTCTTTGTTCAAGCTAGGCTAATGTTGAAATGTTACAATAGCTTATTTATTCATTCTAAACTACACAATGTGTTGTAGAGTTTGCAAATTTTAGGTGCAAGCTATCCTCAAAGTGTAGAAGTTTCATATTAGCGGATGTAGCAATCTTTCAAACCAGGTTAGCCTAGCCTGAAAGATGATGTTTGGTGCTGCTGATGGAAACACTAACAGGAGTCATTTTGTGTTTCAGCTGCTTGGTATGGCTTTCTCCATGACTCTTTATCAGCAAATCCACAGAGCAGGAAAGAAGTACGAAGCCTGAAAGGTTCTCTAAAGTTTCTGCTGGTTTGCATCAACACTCGCCTAGGATAGAACACACAACCAACTACACTTTGATAGTTTAAGACCTCTCACTTTCCATTCAAGAAGCTTTAACAGCCTGCGTGAAGAGAGGAGTTAAGAAGGACAAGAATACAACTAAACAGCAGAGGTCTCAGTTTTTATTGTTTGGGTGTTAAAGTTTCATGGATGGAAAGTCGAAATGACTTTAAATAAATATGGGTACATAAAAATGTGTTTAAAAGGTCAATTATGTCACTTTTTTAATCTATGCACTAAGATATTTTGTGAATAGCTTAACATTTCCTATGATTTTATTTACTCCACAGTTATTGCCTTGTCAAAATATATTGATTGACTAACAAGTTCAATAAAAGTGAAGTTCTTCATGAAAATCAGTGCTACTCTTTTTTTTAAAGCTTTTTATATTTCCAGACAAAACTGTTCAAGTTTTATTTGTGAGCAGCTTCACTCACCGGAGTCACAGATCCAGGGTTTTGTCATTGTCGTAGACGACGTTGCCTTTGATGACGACGTAACGAATCAGCTCCTGGTGTCCTCCCAGCTGGTAGATCAGGTGCTCCCATCTCAAAACAAGCAAAGCAGAATTACTCATCATGACTTGTAAAAGGTAAAGAAATGTTTAAGTGTTGGACAGTTAGGTTTACAGCTCACACTAACTCATTTACAGATGAAAGCCACCCAATCATTCTCTCTTCCTCTAACGAGTCCTGAACGTGTTTGTTTACCGTGTGGCGCTGAGGAGCAGCAGGTCTCCATGTTTGTTGACCTCCAGAGATCCGTGTGTGTGAGAGCGGCCGAGGGCAAACGCTGCGTTGATGGTCGCTGCAGCCAAAGCCTCAGACATGGTCATCCTCATGTTGACACAGGCCAGGTGCATCACTATAGGCTGACACAAACAATAAATAAACAAACAGAGTGGGGTAAACAGATGGTAACCCTGCTGGACTCACCATGGAGCAGCAGTAAGCGTTGGGGTTGAAGTCGCTGCCGAGGGCGACGATTACCCCTGAATCCAGCAGGTCTCTGGTTCGAGGCTGAGGGAGTCTAAACACACACACACACACAGTCACAATGTGTGTGTTTGTGTGTAGGAGTATTTATGTCAGAGTGTGTGTTGTCGTACCGGAGGATGTAAGCTGTGGTCGGCAGAAGAACAGCAGCAGTTTTTGCTTTGGCCATGGCAACAATTCCTGCATCTGTGATTTCTTCAAGATGACTGATGGCCAAAGCTCCAAGCTCCGCCCCCATCTGTGTCACAGACATTTACTGATTTTACATTGACACAACTAATACTTTTTATTGAATAAAAAATAAACATTGTCTGGTGTTACCTTCTGAATTAAAATAACTGAGTTTTTTGTACAAACAAAATATCACAGGTGTAACATTTCATGCTAGAGCCTAGACCAATCATATGTTAAACAGAGGTATATAAAGTACTTAAAACATTAAAAATACCTCAATAGAAAATGACTAGTAAAAAAGAAGTACTTAAAGTGTCTGTGACATGCCTATACTTCAAATACAAAAACTCAAAGAAAACATATTAATACTTTAGAAAATTGGCATAGTACACATTTTGTCACATAACTGGCCTATTTTAAATTTGGCCCAGCTAAAGTGAAACAGGAAGTGACATGAAAAGGGAACTCATTAATAAAATAAACTCTGGTCTCTGTTTATTAAAACAAAATTATTTAAACTTTAACTTTTCTGTCTCTCTTTGATAGTGACTAAAAATAATGTAAAGAAACAACAGATTCTTCTCTACAGTCTGGTTTGTTAGCTTTTGCAACAAACCTCTGTTTACATGCTAACATTCCCCTTTGACATCACTTCCTGTTACTTCACATGCAAATATCTCAACAACCGTTCATCTCAGTGATGTCAAATTTGTTTTGTAATATGTTGTCAATGTTACCTTTCCAAAAACGCATTCATGTTTATTTCAAAAATTTGATGTCACAGGCACTTTAAGCAAGTCATAAAACTGCACTCAATAATTGGAAAAGTAAAAGTACTTTTACACACTAAGAAATGAAGTGTTGAATTCACTTAATATGTATGTAATACTTTATTTACTGTTACGTGGATCCAGGTGACAACTTGATTAAATAAATTAAAAACAATTTTTTTAGAGTGCATCAACAGCTGGTTTCATGCAGAGTTCAGTCACATTTAAATTTATTGTGCATAATCAGGTGTTATTTTACAGTAAACAAGTATAATTTGCATATTCTGAATGTAACAAAATACAATAAAAATCCTCAAAATGACTCAAGTACTGCAACAAAGTAAATGTACTTTGTCACTATCCTCCTCTGGTTATCAAAGAACTTTCTAATCATTTTGATGTACCTGAAAGCAGCATCATCTCATTCATCTTTAAACCTGATCTGGGTATTTGACGTTAACTGTGAGCCGTACCTCTGCAGACTTCATGGGGTGGAGCTCGTCTCCGTGGAAGTTGATGTTGAGGCCCATGTCTTTGCCAGCCTGCAGGATAGAGCGGGTCGAGTCCAGGTCAAACACTCCCTGCTCGCAGAACACGTCTATGTTGTCCACTCGAAGTTTCCCCGCAGACATCAGCTCCTTCAGGTGCGGCAGCTGAACACGGAGGACGTCCTCGGTGGCTTCTGTCACTGTCTTCCCTCTGAGGTACAAAAACTCCACCTGAAATCCTGCAGACGTTCTGAAACACTGAAGTACTGGTTCCTACCTGGGCACTGCGTGAGCTCCACAGTAGGTCGAGGAGATGTTGATGGGCAGAGAGCGTCTCGCCTCCTCCAGCACCTCCAGCATCTTCACCTCAGTGTGCAGCTCCAGGCCGTAGCCACTTTTACACTCCACCAGGGTGGTCCCGGCCCGCTGCATCCGCACCAGCCTGCTCCTCAGGGAGGCCAGGAGGTCCGAGGCCGCGGCGGCTCGAGTGTGTTCAACCGTGAAGTGGATCCCCCCTCCGGCCCGATGCACGTCCATGTAGGAGGCACCTGCCAGCTGCAGCACATTACAGTGGGGAGAACAAGTATTTGATACACTGTTGATTTTTCAGGTTTTCCCACTTGCAAAGCTTGTAGATGACTGTAATTTTTATCATAGGTACTCTTCAACTGTGAGTGATGGAATCTAAAACAAAAATCCAGAAAAATACAATGTTTGATTTTTAAATAATTAATTTCCATTTTATTGTGTGACATAAGTATTTGATACACCAGAAAAATGAAACTTATTTGGTACAGAAACCTTTGTTTGCAATTACAGAGATCAGACATTTCCTGTAGTTCTTGACCAGGTTTGCACACACTGCAGCAGGGATTTTGGCCCACTCCTCCATACAGATCTCCTCCAGAGCCTTCAGGTTTCGGGGCTGTCGCTGGGCCACACGGACTTTAAGCTCCCTCCAAAGATTTTCTATTGGATTCAGGTCTGGAGACTGGCTAGGCCACTCCAGGACCTTAAGATGTTTCCTACGGAGCCACTCTTTAGTTGCCCTGGCTGTGTGTTTTGGGTCATTATCTTGCTGGAAGACCCAGCCACGACCCATCTTCAGTGCTCTTACTGAGGGAAGGAGGTTGTTGGCCAAAATCTCACGATACATGGCCCCATCCATCCTTCCCACAATATGGTGCAGTAGTCCTGTCCCCTTTGCAGAAAAGCATCCCCAAAGAATGATGTTTCCACTGCCATGCTTCACGGTTGGGATGGTGTTCTTGGGGTTGTACTCATCATTCTTCTTCCTCCAAACATGACGAGTGGAGTTTAAACCAAAAAGTTCTATTTTTGTCTCATCAGACCACATGACCTTCTCCCRTTCCTCCTCTGGATCATTCAGATGGTCATTTGCAAACATCACACGGGCTTYGACATGCGTTGGCTTGAGGAAGGGCACCTTGCGTGCACTGCAGGATTTTAATCCTTGACGGCGTAGAGTGTTACTGATTGTTTTCTTTGAGACTGTGGTCCCAGCTCTATTCAGGTCATTGACCAGGTCCTGCCGTGTAGTTCTGGGCTCATTCCTCACCTTCCTCAAGATCAGTGATGCTCCACGAGGTGAGATCTTGCATGGCGCCCCAGACCGAGGGAGATTTTCTGTTAGTTTGTATTTCTTCCATTTTCTAATAATTGCACCAACTGTTGTTGCCTTCTCACCAAGCTGCTTGCCTATTGTCCTGTAGCCCATCCCAGCCTTGTGCAGGTCTACAATTTTATCCCTGATGTCCTTACACAGCTCTCTGGTCTTGGGCATTGTGGAGATGCTGGAGTCTGATTGATTGAGTATGTGGACAGGTGTCTTTTATACAGGTAACGAGTTCAAACAGGTGCAGTTAATACAGGTAATGAGTGGAGAACAGGGGGGCTTCTTAAAGAAGAACTAACATGTCTGTGAGAGCCAAAATTCTTACTGGTTGATAGATGATCAAATACTTATTTCACACAATAAAATGGAAATTAATTATTTAAAAATCATACATTGTATTTTTCTGGATTTTTGTTTTAGATTCCATCACTCACAGTTGAAGAGTACCTATGATAAAAATTACAGTCATCTACAAGCTTTGCAAGTGGGAAAACCTGAAAAAAACAGTGTATCAAATACTTGTTCTCCCCACTGTATTTATTGAGATAAAGCTGCAGACTGAATACTAAATAAGTTACCTTCATCGCAAACTCGTGCACTCTGTCTCCTGCCCACACTGGATGGGTGTGAGCATCAACCAGCCCTGATAAATGAGAAAGGCAGTTTATGGAGTATTTCAAATAAAATATGATTGTTTTAGGGGGGAAAAATTCAGCAGCTACTCACCGGGCAGGACACACATATCTGCAGCATCAATGACTCGCTCAAAGGAGGCGTCTGAATACTGAGCTCTGATGGTCTCTGCAGGACCCACAGCTTTAATCAGACCATCACTGCAGAGATAAATCACTATAAAGTGCACTGAAACTAATGATGGTTTAAAAATGCATCATAAATAGAGAAAAATCAGATTTAAAAAAGCTTCAATCTTAGATGTAATTAGTCGTTTTATCCTCAAGAGTGCGCCAGATTGAAGAGTTAGAAAAAACATTTTAACATCTGCATGTGGATAAATGTAAAAAAATTAATAAATTCTAACAACTACCAGTAGCTTTGTTCTAACATTTAAAATTTAATTTCTTTAATCTTACCTTCCAATGACAATGCTGCCATTCTCAATCACACACAGTCCGTTCATGCCGTGCCTGGTCAGGTACTTTTCTCCGTTGTTGCAGATTAAAACCACCTGTTTGGCGTTTTTAACTAAAAGTCTGTTTCTGCTCATTTCTCTCTCTCGAATGTTAAAAGCAACCAGCTAGTTTAGACACAAAGCAAATATTTGTCTGAGATCAGAGTTTAAAGTGCAGAGAGCGGGGCGGTCCTGGTTCCCAGAGGGGAGGGAAGAAAAAAACTAATCATAAGCCTGGTTTAAGAAATATTACAACTTTATTGTGTTGGCAACAAAACAAATCAGGTCTCGAGGTACAAAAAGAAAAAAAAAAATCGTGGAAAAAAAAAACAAAAGAAAACCCAACAATCATTGCTTCACATGACAAAAACAAAGTTTAACTCCACGCAGAGCTATACAAACACAAATCAGATCCAACCAGCGAATCACTCCCTCATTTCTCCATCTTCCTCCTCCTCTTCTACACCTCTGATGTATAAAACATTGTTGCACCTGTGCAGACCAAACACAAACATTTTCTTCACTCGTCCTTTTGAAACATGSCAGTAATTAACAAAARGTTGGTTAAAAATCTTAACAGTTTCCTCTGTTTTGTTCTGTTGTGTCACAAAAAATGTATCCAAAAACCTCAACTATGTGTTTATGCAATAAAATAATACAGTATTTAGTGATTAAATACCTGATAAGAACTTCACCAAGATGTCCCGCCAAAGCTCCATCGACGTACTCCTCTGTGTTTGCCAGCTGTTGGAGATCAGGTAGAAGAACATTTTACTTTTTAAATGCTTAAAGAATAAAAGCAATTAAAGTGTGAGAGTTAAACCATGGATTGTAGCTGTTTATCACAAGACAACACTAAATATCTGCCTTGCTGACTTCTAAAATCCAAAATGTTTCTATACATCATCATGACTGTCCTCTCAGTGAAGCTGCACTGGAAGTTTCCTCCAATTTTTAAGCAAACATGTTTATAAGAAATCAGAAGAAGCTTGTAGGTTAAACAGACACAGCGCCCTCTGCTGGACCCAAAGACAAACAACAAGTTTACAACTGTTATTATTTTTTATTTAAAATTTAATCAAGATGATGAGTAGTTTAAGTAAACTATGTTTAAATGGACGACAGTTGTTCATTTTATAATTACTAAATGCTTACTAATGATGAACAATATTTAGTAAAAGACAAAGAAGAAATAAAATGCAGTTAGAGGACATGGAGGTAGTTGGAATGAGGACAGAGGGTATAAAGCATCTTATTTTAACATATTTAAAGATTTTTAGAAGTATGAAACTTAGTTGCAGCTACTACAATAAAATACAATATATTCTTTCATTTAAACTGTACAAATGCTGGAAAACGCAACTTGTTTCCTTGTTTAAGTTTTTATAATTGTATAAAATTAAGGTGAATATTGTCCTGATGCATCTCAGTAATCCAGGTAAAAAAAAAATCAAAAAGAATAAAAACTGTATAGGTCCTCTGGACCGTTTCTTCTCTAATGAAACGTTTCATCTCTCCTCCAAGAGACTTCTTCAGTCTGAGAGTTTCAGGCAAAATTCAGTTGACACCCAATTAACACTTATTGTTAGCAGGGGGTGGAGTGATACTGGCAATAGCAGCACTGTAGGAGGGGGACAACTGAAAATGGAGGCCTCCACCTCTGTTTAATGATGGACGGTCTTTCTTCACAAAAATGGCTTCTTTTACTCCTCTCTCAAACCAACGTTCCTCTCTATCAAGAATGAGAACATCCTCATCTCTGAAAGAGTGACCGCTGGCCTGTAAATGAGTGAAAACTGCAGAGTTCTGGCCATTAGATGTAGCTCGTCTGTGTTGGGACATTCTTTTGAACAGTGGCTGCTTTGTTTCCCCGATGTATAACTGGTCGCAGTCCTCCTGGCACTTAACAGCATATACAACATTGCTCTGTTTGTGCCGGGGCACCGGATCTTTGGGGTGAACCAGCCTTTGCCGTAATGTGTTTTGGGGTTTGAAAGCCACTGGGACATCATGTTTAGAAAATAAACATCTCAGTTTCTCCGAAACACCCGCAACATACGGAATAACCACTGGTTTGGGTCTGGGTTTGGGGTCTTCATTTTCACCTGAAGGTTGCATGGAGTCCTGTCTGTGTTTCCTGTCTGCTTTCAGGAAAGCCCAGTCCAGGATAACCACACTGCTCCAGGGCCTGTCCTGTGTGTGATTTCTCTTTCTCCCTGGCTCCTGGGTTTGTAGGGACACTGTCTGCTCTGTGGTACAGAGTCATGATCACTCTTAACTTGTGTTCCAGTGGGTGGTGGGAGTCAAAACGCAAATACTGGTCTGTGTGGGTGRGCTTACGATACACGCCAGTTTCCAACCGTCCTCCATCCGAAACCGAGACATCGCAATATAATATAAAAGGTGAATATTATTAAATGATATTCTGAAGTGGACGGAGCAGAAACGATTCCCACCTGCATGTTCATGTATCCATCCACAGACACCAGGTAGCCTTTGTACTCCATCCCCCACTTCAGCTTCACCATCACAGGTTTTCCTGTCAGACCGTTCAGGAAAGGCTTTGGGTTGAGCGGTAAACTCTGCAAATGATACAATAAATCAATCAATAAATCAAAAATACCACCAACATCCATACATTATGTTTCATCAGAGCAAACTAAAGCCTCTTTTATATTAGCTTGACTGCTTGTTTTCTTAAAGCTTTAGAATAAAATCAGGTTTACTGCACAAGTTTACACAACACACAAACAAAAACAGTGTTACAACTGTGGATTATCACAATGAAAGTATGTTGTTTACCAAACATCAAGAACAGAGGAAGAAAAAAATGTGCAGAAGTAGAACATTCACATGTAAAAATGTGCAAAATATGAAAAGATTACAGGTGAGTTTTTCTTTCTAAAGCTGTTATGTGTTTAATATATTTAAATGTGCTCAAATTGCACCTGCTGTAAGTTTTTTAAATTTATTTTCTGGGTTCACAAAAGACATTTAAGATCACACACATCATTTCTGACTTTTCTACCTTTACTTTAGCTCTCAGCTGTTTAATTTGTTTGACTATAGTTTCTTAAGATCGTTTAAAGCTCTGAAACTCAAAACCTTTTAGTCAAAGTAAACATTCACAAGTAAAACCACTAAACTTAAACAATAAATGTCTACATAAACGCTTACAGGCGGGATGAAGTCAGATATAAACACATAAAAGTAGAAAATATCGGATATTTTCATTGAGAAAATATAGGAAATGTCTGAAAATTCGTGAAGACTTAGCACAGTTATGAATGAGAAGCTAACAATGCTAATCCGAAACAAAATGGATTCCACAAAAAATATTACGCATTTTTCGTCGAACTGAAGGCAGTTGTTACAACTCGTACTCACCATTTTTTATTTAAATTAAAGAGTTATAATTCGCAAAATCAAAAGGTTGAAGTCTTTTCGTCACGGTTACGTTTGAGCTTCACAAACCCAGCAGCAGCACGCTTTAGCGCCGACCGGAAGTGCACTGGTCAGGATTCAGGCCAAGGGGGCTTCGTGTTTCTGCAGCGCCACCCAGCGGCCGGAAGAGCGCACTGCAAACAACACATTAAACACTGTGTTCGACCTTTCAGATTAATTTACTCAATGATAAAAGCTTAACAGGGCTCACTTTAAATCTAAGTTAAATATTTAATAGATGTACCAATAATCAAAATTAATATTATGTGTCATTAGACTCATATTTACTGTTTTAAAGTCATTTAAGACTGAAAACACAAACTCACTAAAACAGAAAAAAGCTGATAGTCCAAAAATAGGTATGATGTCATTTTAATTAGTAAAGACATGTTTGTTTTCTTTAGCATATTAAACATCAAAGTTCTGTTTCTGTCACTATAAAATGAATCTCACAGGGTTACTGACTAATTAAAAACTGTGACTCAGACACTGAAAGTGATGTGATTGTCATATCTGGGTTGTGTTAACCTTCTGTGTCTGCAGCTCTTTTTCTCCAGGCAAATCCTAAGAGTTAAAAAAGGGCAGTCTGACAGTCCTAAACTTTTCTGAGGTGAAGCTTTTATCTTGTACAAAAGCACCAGACAAGCTCAAACCTGATGTGATAAATAAAACTCTAAATCTGACTCAAACGTCTGGGTTCGGTCAGAAGAATTCCTAAGAAATTGCTCTGGATCTTGTGTTGCATGTTTGAAATACTTGTCTCCTTACATCACTGAGCGTATTTACTTGACCTCGTCTTTTGAGTTTCCCAGGCAGCTTGTAATTAACCCATCCATCAGGCAGTCTGGTCTCAGTTATGGCATAAAGACAGTGTGTAAGTTCAGCAGAGAGGTCAGACATTATTTGACATTTACTGTGAGAAGCAGCAGCTGTTATTTTTATTTGGTGTAAAACCAGATGAAAAAGTATCATAGAGAACTACATTGTGACCACAAACTTAGTAAGGACTTCTTCAAAATGCTGCAACGTATCTAAGACAAACACACACTCAAAAAAATTAAATATGTTAACAATAAGATGTTGAGAAAAGATCACAAAAATAAAACTGTTCTGCCAAGAGCTGGGAGACAAAAGACAAAATAAAAGACTGAAATAAAAAAATTGAATTTATTTTAAATAAATGGTCAAATAACCTAAAAAAAAGGTACACAAATATCCAAACTGAGACAAAGTTCAAAATGTCCACCAATTCTTGAAAGATGGCTAAAGGTTAAAGTTGAAAACAAAAAAAGGGGAAAATATCAATAAATTGACTAAAAAAAATTAAAAATGAAGGGTTTTACTTTGCAATGATTTCATTAACTTCCAGCTTGTCATCTATTAGTTGACATCATCATTAGAGAAAATCTACTTTATTTAAGAGGTGAGTGGGAATTGTCCATCTGCTGGCAGGGAGCAGAGTGGGCCTGTGGAGGGGGTGAAGCAACAGTTATACCCTCAGTGAACACAAGGGGGCGCTCTGAAGCTTCATCACTCAGTGGTGGTCTAACAGCCTGTGTCTTTATGGCTGTTAGCAAAATATCCCCTGAACCAATGATCAGTTGGTTGTGGTGGCCATCTTGAACTGGCTCCAGATATTGCTATAACATTTTCTGTTTTGTAAATATAGCTGAGAGTCATTCACATCACATACTCTACGATATTTGTTTAAAGCGTTAGCATCGACTGTTGGAATAGACCCTGTTTGTCTGTTGGCAAAAAGTTAAATTGTTGTGTAAAATGTAACTAAAATGACACAACAGTTTGCAAATCTCATAACTAATCACAAAGGAAAACAAATAAGCAGATCAATTATTTAAACTGGAAAGTTGTGTCGTTATTTTTGACAAATGTAAAATAATGTTGATAGCAGCACATCTCAAAGAAGTTATAGGACCATGTTTTTCTCAGTAAAACATCTCCTCTTCTTTAAACAATCTGAACATTTAGGAACTGAGGAGAGATGCAGGAGTTTTTGGAAGAGGGTGTACTTTAGAAGCTTCTTTGCATGACTTACTTTTGAGACTTGGGAAAACTGAGCTTTACCATTTACTGCATTATTGAGAAAAATACACACTTACTTTGAGAYGTCCCAAAAATAACTGTACAGCTACAACAACCTAAAAAAGGATAGGTTGAAAAAAAATATCAGAACAAATAAATATATATTACCAGAAAAATACATTTTTCCTGGTAGTTTTAAGAATAATCTACCCATTTAGATATATTTATTTCAGCTTTACAGTCCACAAAAATAACATTTTCTTCTTGTGGAAAAGAAAGAAAAATAAAATTTGAGTATTAATTTCTGTTTAACTAATAAATGTATTTCCCAGTACTTTTTCCAGAGGAAAAAAATATTTTTTGAGTGGTTGACTTCAAACGTAACCTAAACCAAAGGTTCTCAAATGGGCGTCCAGGACCCACAGGGTTCCATGAGCTGTAGTTGGG
>NW_013952906.1:48239-52412 GCF_001266775.1 Austrofundulus limnaeus | reverse complement strand
GGGGGGGGGTCCCCAAAATAAATTGCAATAATTGTTAGTCACGTCATTTCATTTTAAAGAGTGTATATACTGTTTACATGGACCAAATAGGCCAGGAAAACTAGCATACTCAAACAAAACAAAACAAACAAAAATGATTACTATGGCATTTATGGGTTAAAATGGCAATAAATGATTTATAATCAACATAAAATCTTTGAGGGAATCCCTGCAATTTATCTCCTCAGACCCAAAAAGTTTGGAAAGACCTGGAAAACGCAGTCATAAATAAATAAATAAATAAATAAATAAATAAATAAAAATTCCAATTTTGGAAAACATATATTTGTAAATATATGTTTCCACTATTTTTTTGTAGAAGAATAAATCAATTAACCGTAAAATAACCTTATAATTCATTTCTTGTTTGGACTGCATATTTGAGATTGATATTCAAAATTGTATTGTTCTGGTAGCTTTTCCACAAGAAAAAAATAATAACTTTGTGGACTGAACAGCTGAATTAAATATCACAGGACTGATTTGTGCACTCATGCAAGCTCGAAAGCTACTTTGTGCACTCTGCAATTGAATTGTCTCCATACTAACCCATCTCCATCCCATAATAAACAGGGAAAGTATAATTCTTCCACCAATCATCCAGGCAGGTATATTAGTAGATCAAATGACATTTATAGTCGCAGACACCTGGGGTGGTCCAGCTCAGCCCAGGGCAGTTCGGGCTCTAGGTCCGGCTGTGGACGTGGATAATTTATGAGAAGAACTTGAGATGAAGAACTTGTTTGACAAAGTCCACGGTCCCCAGTCTTTGTGGCGCGCTTCTGTTCAGCAGAAGGTGGCCAGTGTTGTTGTTTGTTGTTGTTGTTTTAATTGGAGGGCATAAATCTGCGTGTTTCTTTAACGCGCACAGAGAGAGGCGGAGCTGGCGCGCACAGCCTCCCTGTGCGCTCCGCTCCTCAAAACAGATGCGCGCAGGCGGCGGGACTCGCACACACACAAACACCGCGGGGGAAATGAAACCTGCTGCAGGTCCCGAGCCGAACCGAACCGTCCTCCTTTTCCTCTGCCTCTGTCAGCGGGACATCACTCACCGGTCCGGATCATGTTGTTCTTTCAGACGACTGAGTTATTACCGCCTGATTGGGTCGCTGCTGAGTGAAAGAGAAAGTCCACACTGGCTCTGAAGCACCCGGACTCCCTCTCTCTCTCTCCGTCTTGGCTGAGATCTCTGCAGACTTGCTGTCTGGATAAACTACAGATTTCTTTCTTTCTTTCTTTTTCCCCTCCTTCCTCTCATATTGTGGATGATGCAGGAGATAATGCTGATGTTGAAGGTGATCAGCCTGGCCGTGCTGTCAGCAGGTAAGAGATGTCAGCTCAGGGTCAAAACAGCACTTTAAAATTGGATGTAAAAATATAAAAAAATATTTAATATTTATTTGTTTCATAAAGCTGATCTGTGTTTGTAAATGTGCACATATTAGCCCCAGTCTAGATTTATTATAGGGATAATTTAACGTGATCWCCAATAAATAGTTATAACGTGGTATTAACCTTAAAACTATTATGAGCAACTTCATGAGATGTCAGACTTGTATATGTTGGGGATGACTCTCAGCTACTACCACACTGAATTCCAGCTTCATATCTGTAAATACAGCCGGTTAGTGTCGATTATCTGTAGTGTCCAAACAAATCAATTAAAAAGTTAATCAGCTGTAGATACATTTAATGAATCATTTCTGAAAGTTTCTGTATAATTCATTTCATGATTCATGAGATATTTTGCTAACAGGCAGTTTATTGTTAAAGCACACTGTACCCTCTCAGCTCATCAAACTTCAGCACAATATCTGTAAATCTGATTGAATCATATTAAATTTTGTGTTTTCTTGTTGGCTCAGGTGGCCATCTTGAATCAGGTTATCTCCAGAAGTTGATCTGTATTTTTTTAATGATTCTCCAAGAGGTTTATTGAAATCTGTACTTCGTGAGATATTGGGGTAACAAAACATTATAGTGATCGATGTGGTCAAAGGTTTTATCCTCCTTTCTTGACCTCCTCACCTACAGCACATAATTCTCCTCAATCTGTGAGGAAAAAAAAACACCCTTCAGGGAAAGTGCAAAGGTCCAATCGTTCATCACATTACGAGTCTTCCCACCTGAGAACCCACAATAAATAAACCAAGAGGTTGAGGAGAATAAACCCACTGTGGAACCGGACACCGTGGTCCTGGAGCGCCTGAATGCTGCTCATCCTCCTCTAAAGCTGCCAAACTTTTATCTGTGTCAGAGTCCACGCTGGCTGCCGTCCGCAGCAGGCAGGTGCACAAAGACTCCATTATCCTGTTTTACATAACGTTTCCGATGGAGGTAAATCACTTGACTTGTGTGCACAGTAATCTCACTTCACCAGCTCAGACTTCAACTTAGTTGTTTTTATGTTTACTGAAGTGTTTGTCCTCTTGTCTCATTATAATTGAGTCAGCACTTCCTGTTTATAGTTTCTACAATATTTGCCAATTTTCACTTTTAGTGATTTGCTAATTATGGCTTTTACTCACTGTTTTATACTGGTTTTAGCTTTTAGTTATGTTTTGCTTTTAACTAAGGGTTTCTTTTAACTTTTCATTCAACAAATTTCAACAAAGCTATTTAGCTTTTAGCATTCAAAATGCATTTCTACAAAAAATACAATTCCACTAATTTATTCTTATAAGAAAGGACACGTTTTATTTAAATTAATGCTATGATAAGAAAGAGTTTGAGGCCAAGTTTCTTTATAAAGTATGTCATAGGTTCATTCTTGCTTGTTATTTTTTTATTGTCTATTTTTGCAGGTTTTTCAGTGGAGGTGTTTCGAGCAGGTGTGGCCCCCCGCTGCGAGAGCCGGGCCTGCAACCCCCGCATGGGGAACCTGGTCCTGGGTCGGCGGGTTCTGACGCAGACCGTCTGTGGTAACAACGGCACCGAGCTCTTCTGCTCGTACTCCGACCCCGACGCCAACCTGGCCTGCGGCGCCCCCGTTTGTGCCAAATGCAACGCCGGCCTGCCTCACCTGGCCCACCTGGCCGGGGCCATGTCCGACTCCTCCTTCCGCCACCCCAACACCTGGTGGCAGTCGGCGGAAGGCGTGGAGTCCGAGACGGTGCAGCTGGACCTGGAGACGGAGTTCTACTTCACTCACCTCATCGTGGTGTTTCGCTCGCCGCGGCCGGCTGCCATGACCTTGGAGCGCTCGCAGGACTTTGGTCGAACGTGGAAGATGCTGCAGTACTACGCCAGCAACTGTAGCGCCTCCTTTGGGCTGGAGGAAGGAAGGACAGGCGTGGGCCGGGATGGAGCCACCTGCACCTCCAAGTACTCAGGCTCCTACCCCTGCAGCCGAGGCGAGGTAAGGTCAGGTCGTTAATACACATCAAAATCCCCAAAAAACAAAATCAACCATCAGAGTTGCCGAGTCAGCATCTTCCTGTATCTGCATTTGTTTTTCAGAAACTCAGAGTTGACTTAGATTTCAGATTGTGTGAAACTGTACAGGATGCTGCACTCATATAAGCAAAAATACCCTAAAAAACTCCAAACTTTTGTTTTGGTTACGCTAAAGAACAAACATTCAGTCACCATGACTGTCTTCTTCGGCCATATTAAATGCAAAGGGTTAGTGCTCCTTGTGCATTAGCATTGAAACACCCTTATTCCTGATCTGTTCACACGTTTTCACCTGTTTCACAAAACATCAGGCTCAATCAGGAGCTGTGGCTTTTGGTAGCAGTAAAACATACGAAACATTTGCTACAAACAGAGAAATTTACGAGTGAGAAAATCCAGCTTTTGTGTCCTGATGCATCTCAGTAATCCAGGTAAAAAATCAAAAAGAAAAAAGTTGTATAGGTCTTCTGGACGGGTTCTTCTCTAATGAAACGTTTCGTCTCTCCTCCAAGAGACTTCTTCAGTCTGAGAGTTTCAGGCTAAATTCAGGCTTTTTTTCCTTTCAAATAGCTTCACATTTAACTTTTCATATTTCTTCCAAAAACTTGTTTTTATCTGTCTCCTAAATATATACATACATCTGGTATTTTAAAGATCACCTTCCAGACCATTCCATAATCCTATACCCTGGATTAAACTATACTCTGGATTAAACTATACCCTGGATTAAACTATACT
>NW_013952906.1:44909-47224 GCF_001266775.1 Austrofundulus limnaeus | reverse complement strand
CAGCTGGAAAACCTCAGCAGCACCCCAAATAAACGTCAACTCCGGGTCAGACTCTGTCTCCAACATGTAAGGTTGGATGGACAAGTCTTGTTGACATCTTTTAATTCATTTGTAAATAAAACGTTTCTGCGCAGCTATATAGTCGTAAACCCCCCTCTATAAAACTAAAATGGACCGGTCTGGAAGCTGGAGGGGGGTGGGGTTTGAAGCACCTCATTTGGATTTAAAGAGACAGCCTCAAAAAGGGGCGGGGCTTGTGGAGTTGCAATAAGGAGGGATTCAAACCAAAGCATTGCAGTTCCACTTTATATAGACTCAACAAAAGAAGGATTTAAAAGCAGATATCTAAAAATAAAACTGCATATACTGTATTTAAAAAAATCACGTCTGACTCTCAGAGTCTTCTGGTGCTCATGGGTCAAAAATCTTTAAGATACGACTTGTAATTTACTGCTCACATTTGAGTTTGTGTTATCAGAAAGAGAGAAAAAGGTGTGTTCTTACAGAGGTACTGAAAGCAGCCTTAACACATTGTTTCTTACCTTAGATCATTACAAACTTACAGTTGAATTGCCGAACAGAAGCCGCAACGAAATCCAAATTAAAATGATACAAAAATGATTTGTTTTCTAACGCAACATTAGGTCAGCAGACAGGAATGAAGTGATGTTTGAAAAAAGATGCCAACATCTGTTAGCTGTTATCTGGAGTATGAGTGCGATGGATAAATGTTTAATACAAACTGACTGGCTCAGATAGATGTTATGATTATTATCACTGCAGCTGCACCTCAAAACCAAAACACTTTGTCACTTTTCTGACAGACCCAGAGCTCTGTGTGAGGCAGATGTTCGGGGATTGTTTGAGGTTGTGTCAAAGTTTTATGCAAATGAGTTTCACGGTGATAATAACTCCCTTTTCTGTGGACTTTGTAACATTCCAAAGGTTTTACAAAAAACCTCGTGATGAAACTTGTTTCGAGGTGAACGTCAGAAATCCTGCTTTCATCCAGTGACTGTCACCAGAAGAAGAAATCTTGGCTCAGTTGTTCGTTRCGTGAACATCTGCCGGATCAAAAACGCAGTGACATTGGCCGCCGCCCCACAAAACATTAAAGACAGGCTTCCTTTCTGGAAGCAGCTTCGATGATCCTTCGATTTATATCAAGCTCCAAGTTCGTTTTTTCACTCTGAACACATCCACCTCATCCAGAGTGCAGGTGAACGCAGGTGGAGAGGATCCACACACCTGCAGGTCAATGTAGATGTTTGACGTCTTTTACGTGCTACAAAACAACAAGTCAGTCCTCCCTGGACGAGTCACGCAACCTGCTGGCAGCGCCGTACGCAGACTGGAAGCAGAGCCAGGTGTGGAGAGCTCGCGGGTGCATGATTGAGTGTTTAATAGGCATACTTTGACTGTAGCACGAGAGGGCTTCCTGGAGTCCGTTGATGTTTAAGTGAAACAGCGTGTGTCGGGAGCTGCACAGCAGATGTGTGTGCCGTGGAACATGCCAGGCGTGATGCTGCTCGGGGAGCCCTGCGGTGCTCTGATAATCATGTTTACACCCTGCTACAATTACTGCAAATTATTTCTGACGGCTGTTGTGGCTTTCTCCCGTGGTTGCTTGTTTGGAAGAAGTTACTGAACAACTTTCACTTGAACGCTTGTCGTGAAAACRAAGACGTGTGAGGATATGCTTTGCCCCTCTTTTTTCATGCATTAGCGTGAGCCAGCCTCACCTTTGACCTTTAACCCCCCCCAGCTGATGACCCTGAGGTTAGAAGAGGTCGGCAGCTTTCTAACAGACCAGCTGTTTACCCCTGCTGTTCAGCTGTTTGCACTTTCTATGCCTCTGTAATTAGACRTATTAAACAGGCTGCAGAGCAAAAAACAGCTGCTGGACTTGTTTTGTCACTTTACATCAATGAGGTTATGTATATTTAGCACAAAAAGTAAGGAAATGTGTGTTTGGTAGATTGTTTCTTTGTTGTAACATTGCTTCTTGGCAATAAATCTTATAGCAGCACCTGACTGGCAGCACCTGGGGGAACCAGAAGCTCAAAACAAATGTCAATAGCAACAGTACAAAATGCTGTTTGACAGAGAAGATTTGGCAAATCTTTCATGTGAGCAACCCTCAGCTCTACTGCTCAGCCCAAAAAAACATGTTCCTTCCAAAGTGGCATCATTTAAAATGGAAATTTCCAATGGATTTATTGCCAAGAAGCAATGGGCCTCATGCAAGAACCGTTCGTACGCACAGATTTGTTCTTAAGTTGTGCGTACGAGTGATTTAGGAGAATTTGTGGCAT
>NW_013952906.1:37090-40511 GCF_001266775.1 Austrofundulus limnaeus | reverse complement strand
GTGTCTTACCTGCCAATGAGTCTGATTGGGCGTGGTCCATATCTGTCCATGAGGAAGCCCAGGGGCAGCGTGGCTGCACTCAGGAGGAAGGAGCCAATCGTGAAGCCCAGGTTTAGCATCTCATCCTGCTCCACACAACTCCTCCAAACACTTCCCTCATCAGAAGTCCAGTTAGTGTCAGTGGTCCCATTTTCTGCATCAGGTCAGAGAGAAGACATTTCATAAAGAACAACAATAAACATACCAATAGAACTCACAGAAACCATTCATCTGTTTAAACTCAAACTAACTGAACATTTTTCTGTTTGAATTTAATTGGTGTTAGTCATAAAGAGATATTTTGTTTACTAGATGCAGCTGTAAAGCTTTTTATATAATCCATGACTGTGGTATCCACAAATAATCCCAGAATTATGGCCTATTCCGGCACTGGAGCAGGAATAGGGCGGGCCAGAGGGCAATTGCCCACTCCCCCAATTTATGGCCCTGCCCATCAGCTAGTCCACTGGACATTTACAGGCTGCACCTAACATTGACAAGTTATGACTGACGTCTTTCTCTGTCTAGATACAGACAGAGGCAGACAAAACTGACAGCATTAACCATTTTCTTGGTCGATTGCTTATTTAATAGTTCAGCTTATGACTTGTTTAGACCAATAATTGGTTCAAAGTTTTGAAATGACAATTATTTTTCCAAATTTATTTTAGTGATCAATGTTTGATCAAGAGGAAGGAATTGTCTTGGAAAAATAAATTATTCTTTGGAGTCCTGCATTTCTTCTCAGGTCAAGTGTCAGTTACTTCTTTTGCTTACTGTAAAAATTCATCATGTTTTATGATTTTACTCGTTATCTTCTGTTTACTCTCAGTTAAAGTGTTTTAAGATCAGGACAATATCTGTTTAGAAGTAATCATTCTTTGTTGCTGTTCATCAAACATCGTTCTCTCCTTGGCCCATTTTTTCTGTTTGGATAACACATGCTGTATAAATGAGTGTATCTGAGATGACCTCGGTGCACACTGCCCTGTGTGACATGATGTGTGTCTTGCAGTTGCAATAAACCCTGTTGACCATTTTCATGGAGTACGTTTTATTCTTGGATCTTGTGTTTCTGCCTAGGTAAAATAAAYATTTCCACGACAGAGGGATGACTACTTTTACAACTCACAGCATCTGTATCTGACAAGTTATTAGTGTGCTGTGAAAAAGCACGCTAATGAGATCCTGGCTGGTCTTCCTATGCAATTATTTTGCCACCTATCCACTCCTGCCCAGGCTTATACTTTAAACAGAGAAAGAGAGAGTCAGTCTCTATCAATACGTCCCACAAAGTGTTGGCTGATATTCTAATGTCTGATGTTAAAGGTACTGCCTCCAGGGCTGTGACCAGGAAGTCAGATGTACACATTTTCATATGTATCCATTACATAATGGCTCTCCAATGAATTGACCAAGTGATTAATGTGGGGGCTGGCATTCAGTTGAGGCAAGGAGAGGTAGTGTGAAAATTACATTGCACCCTGTGTCAGGGTTAGAAAACTATTTCTCTATGTAAAAAAAACTTTGCAGGTGTCCTAATTGCTAATTTATTACTCTGAGTTAGTAACTCTCAAAAATTGCTGCTTCTTGTGGCAAATTATTTATCTTCTACTTGCAATTGTTTTCTTCAACTTTGTTTCCAGCCATGAATTTGCAGCTGCAAAGAATGGTGGGTGCAGAAGACAACGCATGGGTGAATGTATTCTCTATAAACACATGAATTCCACACTGTACACGTTGGAGTAATTATTTATTTGGGAAAAATAAATGTTTTAAAATGTTAACATTATTATTATTTATTTAAGTAATTTGTCATCTATCATTTTTGAACTACACTGATTATCCAGTTATTCTGACTGCAGACACACATTCAGKTCTCAGACACACAAATAAAATAATAAGATTGCAGAGTTTCTCACTGACCTGCAGAGCAATTAAAACAACCATTTCCCAAATATAAAGACCCTAGTTCAAATCCCTCCTCGATAATGAACAGGTCAAAGTGACAAAGAGACACCTTTAAAATAGTGCAGACAGAAATAAATATTTACAATTTTATTGTTAAGCTTTTCCTCACAGAAAGGCYTTAGCTTTTGGTAGTTGTAGATGTCATCCTAAAACACATTGGAACACATTGTGTTAAATGAAGCATGACACATAAACATTTGATGTAAATGTTTATTGTATTTTTTATGTTTTTTAATGTATTTTTGTGTTCAGTGTTAGAAATTGACAATAAATTTATGTGTAGCACTTTGGCCAATGACAGTTGTTAGATTTGAAAACAGGCTTGTGGAATTTCAACGCAAACTGGTTTTGTTTGCAAGGTGCTGTGGTTGTGGTACTGAAACACAAATTACTAGCGTAAAATATAGAGTGGTGAGTTTACCAATGCAAAGGTGAGCATAGAAGCCCTCGTGCTTCAACATGATGAGCAGTGAGGCCCAACCAAGAAGAACAGCAGAGAAGAACAAGTTCTCCACAATGGCGGTGGCAGCCATCCACCACCTCCTCCTGTAAGCCTTTTCCAAGCTGGGGGCCATAAACCCTGGAAATACAGAGAAAACGTTATTTTATTAAMCTGACAGTTCCTGTTGAATATTACAGTACCTTTTAAACATATTTATCCCTTTTTATTCTGTAATATGTGACGTCATCTTGAACTGCGTYGGTTTTAAATGTCAGTTTTAGACGGACAGAATAATAACTGTCTGAGAATTAAATTAACATTTGTTGATTAGGCCATAGTTAGTTTGAAAACCATCAGTGCTGACTCCTGTTTCCATCCATTCTTCCATCCATCCATCCATCCATCCATCCATCCATCCATTATCAAATCCATCCATCCATCCATCCATCCATCCATCCATCCATCCATCCATCCATCCATCCATCCATGATTCACACCTTTTGCTTACAGGGGGCTGAGTCCACCCGCTTCGGATGTTATCATCCATGAAATGAACGTTAGGCATTATCAGTTCCCTAGAATGGCTTCAGAATGTCCTGCCTGTGCTGGTTAGCAGGTTCCCCGTCCCATAGAATGGCTTCTGATTGTCAGCTGGTTAATATGAGGCATAAAGCACTATCTGGTTAATATGAGGCTTAAAGCCACTAAGGTTAACTTTAGAGCAAATTACATGGTTAGCGCCAAAGACCCCGCCCTCCAACACTTGTATATTGTGGTCTTCCAACAGGGCAATGGGTAGAGTGTTGGACCAGAAAGGGGAGACCAGGGTTTGAGACTGACACGGGCACAAATAATTTATTACACTACCTTTTGGTTATTTACACATTCATTGTCATTGATATATTAACCCACTAGGGGGCACTGTTGGGACAGTCTGAAGCCTAGAAGGCACAGTAGGGACCCTCTGAA
>NW_013952906.1:35232-36279 GCF_001266775.1 Austrofundulus limnaeus | reverse complement strand
CGACGATGTAGCTCGTCTGTGCTGGCTCATTCTTTTATTTCTCGCTTGTGCTTTTTTTTATCAGTAAAATCAGAAAAAGTAATGTGCAACTTTGTCCTGTCACTCCATCTCTTGCCTCATCTAAACCTTCTMCCCTCAGTCGGACCTTTTTCTAACATCAAGAAATCCAAACCCTCCACATGTTCATCAGATCCTCTTACATCACCGACACACCCCTCATTTGGTTTCAACCATTCAGCTCTCTAGTTTTTAGTGTAGTCTGTTTTATTGCCATTTTGTATTGTCAAGATTTGTGTTTTTGATTTTGTAAAGTGTCCTTGAGTCTTGAAAGGCTCTAACAAACAAAATACATTGTTATAATTGTTATTATTTCTCATTAATWCTTCACTTTTTGTTGGTACATCCGCCAGGGTCCAACCAGGTCCCTCAGGTTTACTCGCTGTCTGGTGTTCAGCCGAGTACTCGTCGAAGTATGTGAGCGGTCCCTAGCAGCACGGTCTTTTGCATTTCTTTGCCAGAGACGACATGGAAGTTTGTCCAGTTGCTCTTGAAATCRTCTCTTCATTGTTCATAAAGCTCCAGTTACAATTGGTTTACCTSAAGTTTTTGTGTTCCACATGCGCTGGACTTCTTTCTCCAGATCCTTGTACTTTAATATTTCCTCTGCTTCTTTCTTTAAGATGTTATTGTCATCCAGGACAGACACATCAAGGAAGTAACACATTTAGTTGTTCTTGTCACGAAGCACAATGTGTGGTCGGTTTGCTGCGATGGTATGATCAGTAGGGATGGTCATATCMCACATGATAACACAAGCCCCATGTTAACCACTGTCTCAATGTGTTCAAACCAGTTGTCAGTTGTACCTACACCCACTCTCTGGCACAGTGTCCAGTGCAGAGAAGTCTCACCCTTGTGTCTTTCCAGGTACTCTTTTAGAAACAATATTTTGCAGGCAGAAACTATATATGACTGATGGTCTCCTCTGCTTCTCCCCACACCGCATGTGCTGCTATTATTATTTTTATTATTAATATTGTTATCAAA
>NW_013952906.1:33558-34463 GCF_001266775.1 Austrofundulus limnaeus | reverse complement strand
TTTATATTCTGAATAAAATATTTTATGAGTTTTGTTAGTTATTTTCAGAATTTATGTTGTAAAATGAAAAATCTTTTGAATTTACTCTTCTTTTCTTCAATTTACATTCTGGCTTTTTTTAAAATTTGAGGGTGAATATAATTTTCAGCTGTTCTCAGGCATGAAACAGGAAAAAATAGGGTGGGAATCATAAGAGTGACGAATAGCAAGTGACCTAAAGTAGCTTCAGATCTCAAGTGTCGTGTAAAGACTTCAGCCACACAAACAGATCATGTTTCCTTCAGGCCTCAGAGTTTTACATAAACCTGGAACCACTCCGTCACACTAATTTAAGCCTGAACTGCAGCCTCCTCACTCGACTCTTTAGGAACTTYGTTCAAGGATTTAAGGATATTTATTTGTCATTCCCTCAAACACAAACATCAGAYGTTCATGAAGGTAACAAAACTGGTTGCACTGGTCCCAGTGTTCAGTGTGAATGATGAAGTGGAAAATAATACATTAAAACTGAGTTATTTACACAAACAAGCATCATGTTGAGTCCTTGAATGAGATTTATGAGAATAAAATAGAAGTACTGTAACACTGGAAACATTCAGGTTTAGTTGCATATTTGTGGAGATCTAAGCTGTGAGGGTATACATCTTTAAAACTGCAGTTATAGGTGACAAATTTGAAWGAAATAGATGTCATTTTCCTGCATTGTAGAATATTTTAACAGGTTGGTAAACAAACTTTTACCTACATAAGTWAACACTTGGTGTGAGTATTCTCCTATAGATCAGTAGAATTAATTTGTTTGAAAAGCCTAACAGTGCTGAGTGACCTATTATTTTATGGTAAATGTGTGTGTGTGTGTGTGTGTGTGTGTGTGTGTGTGTGTGTGTGTGTGTGTGTGTGTGTGT
>NW_013952906.1:29517-30646 GCF_001266775.1 Austrofundulus limnaeus | reverse complement strand
TGATTTGGCTGATTAATCAAAAAAATAAACAACAGATTAATCGATTATTAAAATAATCGTTAGTTGCAGCCCTAATTCCAGTTTATGCAGTTTTTATGCATATGGCACATGCTGTTATTGCTATGGCAATAAATTTTCCACATATTGTGCAGCCCTACTTTCAAACAGTGGAGACTGCCGGCAGGTGCTCACTCCCAGTAAATCTGTCAGAGATTCCTGGACTATTTTCCACAGAGGATCACATATTCGATATATTTTATATTTTTGAAAGCAACTCGCAGTATTTCCATCATAACACAGTGTGTTCACACGCACAACAAAACCACGAGAGATCAGTTAACTGTTTTCAAAACTTCTGTATCACAACTCCACCTGCTGCGCTGCTCCAACCAGCCCAGGACTCTGCAGTCTTTCTTTGTATCGTTAAAACGTTAACGTGTCGAAGTGTCATCATCATCTTGCAAACGTGCAAGTTGTGCGTGAAGTCCTGATTCTCAAAGGAGCYGCGCATTCTTATAATCAATGTTAACACTATAATAAAATTAAAGAAAAATATGTCTCTTAAAACCTGTTGTTTATGGTGAAGAGAAAAAAGAAAGTGATTTTGTATTTAGTGACACAGTTGAACTGTTTTCATAATATAACTGCAGATTGAACCAAATGAAAATGATTTAGAGAACTGGCCGTGATTTCCAGCTCTGTTCAGTAAATATGAAAAATAAATATGATTAAACGACTACATGAGCTGACATCCTATAAATCTAATCCCTTTCAATTAAACAATCATTTTAGGGGAGAAATCTGTCAGTTTGGTTTAAAATAATCTGCAAAGAGCTCTCACGCTTTCATTTTTTAAAATAAATATATCAGACAGCTCCTCAGTTTAACATCCTTCAGCACATCAGTCCTAAAAACCTAAATACTGCAGCTTAAACTCTTCTTACAACTCCCACGCTTCAGTAGAGAGTACTAAACTGTGTACTTTTACTGTACGAAGGTGATGTATATACTGTGTACATGACCTTAGTAAAAGTACATATGGCAAGCCAGAGTATTCACAAATAATCCTAGAAATCACCTGTCTTGTTAAAAAAGTCAGGTGACTTTTTAACCAGACAGGTGATTTCTA
>NW_013952906.1:23210-24652 GCF_001266775.1 Austrofundulus limnaeus | reverse complement strand
TTTGAGCAGTAGCAAAAAAAACTGATTTTGAGGGAAAACACCTAAAATTTTTAAGATTTTCCCTGTGAGTTAGCAAAGTTTTGTTTCATTTTAGCTGGGAAATCTCAATATTCAAATAAAATTTGAGGTTTCCTCTTTATAAGGACATCAAAATTTTCTCATTGAAAGGATATAAAATTAGGATTCAGACCAAATATTTATGTATTATTGTAACCAACAAGACAAATTAAGTCATATACAGTATATGGATTTAATTACGATATCAGAATGATCCAGGGATCAAAATGTAGTTTTTAAAGCCAAGAATCTGAAAATGTAATTAGGTCATTTTGACCAAATTTGACTTAATCCTCATTTCAATATGATGGCTCACATATTTGTATCATTGAAAAGCACTAAKTGTCCTCTGTAGACAGTACAGAGTTGACTCAGTAGGATGCAGTGGGTGAAAGATATTCAGGTTACTAATGTCCTCTACAGAGGACAAATATGAACGACTGGTAGTCAGGAGGCTATGACCAATTTCTTTTATGGTTCCCTGGAAACAGTGGAACAGATCAGCCCACTCTGCTACTGGAACACAGCCTGGCAATGTCTGCAGACGTCTGGCCAAGGGTCCCCATGACATGGAGCCTGGGTGCACTGGTCCAAAATGTTGAGTTCAAAACATTTACCATCACTTCCACTGATATATGACATGATACAGGGATGGTCCATAGAAATTATTTGGCAAAACATAATTTAGTTTTGGTCAGTCACAAAAAAAGGGCTTCTTCCATGAGCTTTAACATTGTTGAGTAAATGTCATTGTTTTGATCCAGGTGGAGAGTGTTACAGAACATWAGAAATTTAACAATCAGCTCAAAGAAAAGTATTTTATCACAACCTCTGAAGCAACATGCTCCTGAAACTTGTCGTGGTGCAAATCTACAGTTTGTTTGTGTGAATGAATTTACAAAAAGGCTCAAGTGTCTAAAATTACTTACTTTATTAGTTGTTTCTCTCCAGAAAGTAATGTTTTCATAAAGTGAGATCAACCCTGGACTGTCTTCAACAGAAGTTAGATTGTGTTTCTGGTCAGTCAGTCTCTTACAGACTGTACGTTCAGATTTCCTGCTCTACACACACACACACACACACACACACACAAACTGAGCTTCTTCGTGTCTATAAATAAAGTCTTAGCCACCCGTCTCTACTGCCTTTTAACACACACACACTGTACATGAAACCATTTGACCACACCAACATGCTTCATCAATGGTTTCTGACATGGTGCTGACTGGAGCCATCTGTGGGCTGCRGTTTGTAAAGRTAGTCAAAAAATACCACCTATATTTGTTTRACTTAGTATTTTATTAGAAAAAAAGAACAGATTTATTTTTCAAAGTCAGTTTTTCACCATATGATTCATACATTTATAAATGTCATAGTTTATAAAC
>NW_013952906.1:20019-22621 GCF_001266775.1 Austrofundulus limnaeus | reverse complement strand
ACATTTATAAATGTATGAATCATTTGGTGAAAAACTGACTTTGAAAAATAAATCTGTTCTTTTTTTCTTATAAAAGTCTAAATAAAACAAAAATATTGGTGGTAATTTTTGACAGTGTAACTTTACAAACAGCAGCCCATAGCCAACATGTGATGAAGCACAAGATCTGTCCAGTGTCCATCTGCAGAAAGCTATCACTTCAGCTTACACACCTGTCCTGCCATTCATTTAAGCTGCAGCCTTTGGAAGTACAGTATGTGTGGCTTCATTTATGTTAGTCTGGTACTAAAATGTCTTGCGACACAACGTGAAACTCTCAAAGTAATCCCTGCTGGTAAATCTTCATTAAGTTTTGAAGTCAACTTAATTCAAGTTAGCACCACAGCTAAATGACATTAGCAACAAAACTGACCAAAGTATTGAGCTGAATGTACAAGCATATTGCAGGAGATTGTACATAAATTTATGGACAGAACAAGACAGCCCTAAAAGAGCGGATGGTGCATTAACTTCTCTTTAGTGCTCATTAATTTCATCTCAATTCTTTTATTGGTTGTTAGTTTGCAAGTATCAGAGCCTGAGCTGTGAATTTAAAATGTTTAAAAATCAAAACAAGTGTTAGAACAGACCGTTTAATTGTTTCCTGTTATTTTGTCAGACTGATGCCTTTAGAATAAAAAAAAAGTGTAAATATAGTAATAAAAGCTCTTTTCTGTTTGAACTACCGTTGTAGATTCTGTTATTTACTAATAAAATTTTGTTTCATTAAGTCTGTTTCCATTAACGGTGCGGTTCTATTACGAATAAGCTCCGCCCTCTAAGGCTCTAAGCTCCGCCCTCTAAGGCTCTACGCGCCGCCCTCTAAGGCTCTACGCGCCGCCCTCTAAGGCTCTACGCGCCGCCCTCTAAGGCTCTAAGCTCTGCCCTCTAAGGCTCTACGCGCCGCCCTCTAAGGCTCTAAGCTCCGCCCTCTAAGGCTCTAAGCCCCGCCCTCTAAGGCTCTAAGCTCCGCCCTCTAAGGCTGTCACTGATGGTATCCCGCGCGCGAGCTTATACTCAGAAGCTTGGGTTACAATACGTAACATTCTGTTGGACCGTTGGTACCACCACTGTTGTTCCTAAACACCAAACTGTTGTTTCGACCTGGAATTTACCATTTTCTCCATATCTACATCACAAAATGTTCACAAAAACACATGCTCAGGTTTTCTCCTTTATTACAAACCAAGATGGAATATGTAGGAAACAGAATGTGTGTGTTGTGTTGTGTTGTGTGTGTCTGCATCTCTAATAGCTCTTGGTGGTTTCGTATGTTTCAGGAAACGGCAGACTGACGTGCCCACTTCCAGCTACCAGAGGAAGGATCCCAGCGTTGGGAACAACGTTCCAGGACAAAGTCAGAGTGATGTTTTTATTGGACCTGCAGAAAACATGAACAGGACAGTCAAAAAAAATCACATTCAGAAACACAATTGTCAAAACACAAAGAACATACACTGCAAATACTGTCCWTTAAACAAGCGTTACAGTCGTATCTCCATCATGTTTAGTCTTACTGCACTGGCAGATTATTTGACTTCATTTGAGTCTGAATCTTTTCAAATTAAGGCCCCGTTTATATGATGCAGCTGTCGTTCTCTCTGAAACTGGAGCTTTCTGAATCCTGGTCTAAATGTAATAAACTCACGCTAAAACCACATCATGTAACTAGACATGGGTTTTTATGATGTAAAAACAAGTGTGCATTGCCACGTAGCATGTCATTGCAGCATGGCTTTGCCTGCAGCATTGGACTTGCAGAATGAACTTGGACCAGGATCAAATGCGTTTTCTATACCAGCTTGTGCCTGTCACGTCAGCAGGTGTTTGAAATTAAGGTAATTGTGTGACAATAGGAAGTTTGAAGAGATAGATTTTTTGTTTAAGTTGTGTTAGCTGGGTTTTGAACCCTGATCTCCTACATGAAAGTCTATGACATAGACCATTAGACCAATGGAGCTGTGGCAGAAGGTGGTGGCAGAGGTTGGTTTGTATGTGTGTAGAAAGAGGCCACATTGCCAATACAATTATTGACACAAAAATGCATAATAATACTGTTCTATTGTTGTAATAAGAAAATATTATAGTAAAACATCAAAATATAATCATATTAGTATTGTAAACACTGAACTATTGAGGTTAAATATTAAAAAACTATGGTGCAGTACCAAGTTGAGTACAGCTGGGGGCAGTTTTGGACCATTACAAGGCCCCATTGACTCCCATTAAATGAATTTGGAATAAAGTTGAAACATTAATATTTAAAAAACTACAAGTTGTACAGGTACCAAAAGACATCGCAATCATTTGGCACAGGACCTTTACAGATAGAAATTACAATGGCAGCTGTAGGACAATGTAGGCAGGAGCATTGGACTTTCAGAATGAACTTTGATTGAGTTCAAATGTGTTTTCTATACCAGCTTGTGCCTGTCACGTCAGCAGGTGTTCGTAGTTAAGGTAATTGTGTGACAATATGAAGTTTGAAGAGATTTTTGTTAAAGTTGCAGTAGCTGGGTTTGAACCCTGATCTCCCGCATGATAGTCCACAGTGCTCATCATG
>NW_013952906.1:6909-17276 GCF_001266775.1 Austrofundulus limnaeus | reverse complement strand
CGATTCTCTATGCATCAAGTCCAGACCCTTGTACGAAGCAAAGTGAAGGACAGGGTCTGGTTTGAACCAGGCTAGTATTAAACAAAAAAAGCATAAAAGTTTAATGCAAACTGAATCACAACAATTTCCTGGACTTAAAAACAACTATTAACATCAAACATCCACTTCCAACCCACTCTGCTGCTAGAAATAAGTTCTTCCACCCTCGTTTCTTTCTGATATTGCTACAGCCGACAGTCCACCTGCACCCCCCAACCCCACCTGCCTGTGATTAATACAGATTTATTTTTTTACAAAAACTACAGATTTTAAGGCTCATTATACAGGTAAACGTCTGAAGGGGTTGACATGTATGTACAACTAACTTTTAGATATATTTTGAGAGTTGTTTACAAAGTGGAATAATTTCTGTAYCAGGGATCAGGACAGTAAATCTGAAAATGTAAATAAATTATGAGAAGTTCTGTGTTTATTGACCAAAGTTATCAAGATTTAATTATGTAGTATTTGRAACATGACAGTTATTACAAGTATATAGATTAGGATGAACAGAAATACTGGTTATTGATTGTTTATTACACAATGCACCAGATTATTACATCACCACATTCGGTAACAATTGCCGCAAAATGTAATAAAGTTATTACATAATGTGGCTGAGAGTATTACAAAATGTGTTGAAGACTTTTATTATATTTTGCATTAATTATTAAATAATGTGGTTTTAGCACGAGTTTATTACATTTTCAAGCCTGATTTTATTACATTATTACATAATGTGTTATTACAAAATAAGGTCTTACACTTAACAGCTTGTAGGAGAAAAACACAAAAAGCATCCTAGGTCCAAATGAACYTTAGTTTATTCACCAGGTTCTGTGATCATGCTGCTGCTGCATCATCAGTGCCTGAATGAGACTGTCAGGGTTGCCAGATTAAAAAAAAACATTTTTGCCCTCTTATAACACCCTGARTCAGCAGATATGACTGACTGAGTCATATATGCACAGCATCTCTGCTGTTTAGACTCAAAATATTAATTTTAAAGGAACAATAAAAGACTTTACTAGTYGTTRCATGTAAACGGGTGATGTTTTCGTGTATTCACCCCAGTAAACATTAGCATTTCCAGAGACCGGTCTGATGTAAACAGGGCCACCAGTGCAGTAAGACAACTGTACTTAGTAAAATGTCTCACAATAAGGAAAACTTTCAGGCTAACAAGATTAATAATCTAACACATTCTGCTCTCAGTATATCAACCTCCCTGATTAATATCTCCATTTATCTGCTTCATTTGTCTCTAATGAATGGTTATTGTGGCTCAGAGCTTTAAGGTTGAATTGTTGCCATTTTTCAATGGGTCTTAAAATTTTGATCAGGGCAGAGTTCTCTCCTGGATTGTTCTCGTTCCTTTTCTTCTAATCGAGACATTTTAAATTTAAAGCTGGTTGTAGGACTTCACAGAGGAGGAGACAGACAAATGAGGAGGTGGTAAGGTGTGCACACATTATACAGCAGAATATTTGTTGTTTTAAAGTGTTTTCTTCAGAGTTCCTACTTCTATCTTTACAACTCAACAAACATGGCATAAAAAGTTGCCAGAAAACAGTTTTCTTTAATATCTCTGTAAATAAGAAAACTAAAGATGTGTAATTTGCAGTTACGCCTACATTTTGATGCACATTTTGATCTGGCAATAAAAAAAAGACTTGAAAGAGGATCCGTATGAGTTATGGACATGTTGACATTTCTGGATTAAAAAGCTTATAAGAGGACAGCTACAGCTCAGGTTTACAGCTGAACAAAGCTACATGTCAGCCCGAGCKTCTAACATGTCAGCCAGACCTGCAGCCACGTTTGATGGGAGTCCTTGCAGTGCTGGCTGTCCAGAATACTTTCTACTGCTCACCAACATTTTCCCAACACCAGTCAGAACTAGGGGTGTAAGAAAATATCGATACACTGAAATATCGCGATATTTCATTTCCCGATACTGTATCGATATTCTAAAGCCCTGTATCGATTTTTTATTAAGGTTTAAAATGTCAACCTTCTTGCCAACCGTTCATTTTTATGTTGTAGTTCAGCCTCTGACCACTAGTTGGCAGCAGTGAGCCAGCCATTTGGCTACTCTACTTCTTGAGCGCCAGAGAGTAAGGGTAGCATTAGCATTGTAAGTAAACATTAGCTTTTCTTTTTCTTTTTTTCAGTAAGAGGTTTTTATTTAATAGAATTTTTGGACAAAAAAATCGCAATATATCGTAATATATCGCCTTGCTTACAGTATCCCAATATATCAGGATATGTCGTATCGTGACCCCTCTGTTATGATATGTATCATATCGCCAAATTCTTGCCAATACACAGCCCTAGTCAGAACTCTCTGCATCTTACCATTTAACTACCTCCAGGCTTTCCCCTAAGGTAATTGATCGTGGCACACTGCCACAGCTAAATACAAGCCGCCACACCTTCAGAACGAAGTTTTTTTTAATCAACGTAAAACGGGTTTACACAATCATTGTTTAGGTTGTCCAAGACAATACATTTCGTTTTGGACAACCAGATCCCGCCTCCCAGTTGTCTGGTTGAAAACCAAGAATAAAAGACCTGAATTTAAGTTTTCCTCTGCAGGTGTTTGTCATTGTAAATATGAACGGGAGAAAAAAAAAATTATTAAAATCATCTAGGGATTAAACTGACGGTTCTTTCACCCAATAAAGAGAACCACAGATAAAGTTGTACCCAATCAGAACAGAGCAGGGCGTGTGCACGCTTTTTCCCTTTCTCTGTGGGTGGGGGGTCGGCTGCGCTCGGCTCAGGTGAACACCTCCCGGGAGAGCATTCACCATTTCCTGGATTTTTTTTTTTCCTGAAACCACAGAGTTCTCGTAGACGTAGGCCACATCCTTCCTGGACAGGTAGTCTGCTCAAAACTGCTGTGAAATGAGACGGTCTACCCTTCGCCTGACTTCGACTTCACGTGACCACGTGCTCCCCGTTACCATAGTGCTCTGTTTCATGTCGGACTTAATACGCGTCGGGACGTGTATTTACACGTCTTTTTTACTGAAAGAATAACTTCACAGTTAAAACCTTACACGTAAATAAATAAACATTAATAATTCAGGTTTAGCTCCAGTATCTACAACGGAGTATAAGGGCCACACAGAAATTTTTAATTATTATTACGAAAATAAAGTCATAACATTATTAGATAAAAGTCTTAATTTTACGAGAATAGAGTCATAATATTACAGGATAAAAAGTCGTAATCCTATATAACGTGTCCATTTTCCGTTAATTTCCTCCTCATTTTCCTCACACTTATGTACAGCCATGTGTGTGTGTTTATAAAGTAGTGCGTGATGACCTGGATCACTGTTAGATTAATATGATTTCATCCAAATTAACTACATGACTAAATCTGTCAATGCATCCATTAATTACAATACAGCTTCAGTTTATAGTCGTTTGCACAATTTCCAAGTCCTGCTACTGATAATTTGATACTAAAGTGCTAAAAGATTAACTATTTATTTTAAGCAATACAAAAAAAAACATCTTGACAAGTTGCTCAACATTATGCAGTGATAACTGCAGGCTTTTTCATGTAAAGGCTAGAATATTATGACTTTTTTCTTGTAATTTTATGACTTTTATATGACTTTATTGTTGTAATATTATGACTTTATTCTCGTAACTTGTAGTTGCATTTTCTTTTATTTATCATCTTATTGCAGCATAAATGTCARCAGRTAAGTTGCTAAGATTCAGTCTGTCATGAACTTCCAAACTGACCATTGAGACCACACATCACAGAAGGGAGTTCTGACAGGTGTTGGGAATATGTTGGTGAGCAGTGGAAAGTATTCTGGGCAGGTTAACACTGCGGTCAGTTTAACGAGCCTCTGACCTGCATCGGTGCTGGTATCTCCTGCCAGAACACCATCTGAAGATGGTTGATTTCAGATAAAGAGCTCCTGTCTGTTTCAGGTTAGTGGGCAACTTTCAGGAAACCGTCACGTGGAAAAACGCGGCGCATCGAGTAGCAAAAGTTCACATTTTTGAACGCGAGCGTCTGCTGCTCTGGATGCACTGCATGCAGGTCAAACGCTCAAACCACACCTACGGCTTCATTGTGCACCGCGCTAAATGGGCTAGACGCGCTCCGAGTCCACCATACACTTTGCATGTAAACTGGCCACTCCTGCAGCTCAAAACACGTTCAGTGTGAACGTAGCTTTAGTCATTTATTAAACTGACCTATGGAGAACTTATGAACCAAATGTTAGGCTTGCATCATTAACGGAAGTATTTCAGTGAAAAAAAAAATCCTCTACACTATAAATCACTTGTCATGAGGAATGAACCAATGTTTCGTTGAGCTGTAGAAGTACAAACAAATTTATGAGTCATTCTAACACAGTGAAATATAAACAGCTGTGTGTGTGTGTCTGACCTGAGGCCGTTRCCATCATCAAAGAAGAAGTATTTGGACTTCATGTCTCTCAAGCTCAGTTTGGTGTTTTCACCTCGAAGAACAATCTTATCCCACAGCACTACCTGGTTCAGAGACTGAAACAAACACACAAAGACTTTTACTCTTTTGGACAAATACACACCGAGTGCAACAGAACATTACAAACATGGTGTCAGGTTAACAAGTACTCTTCAGAAATAAAGGTTTTCTTCTCAGACATAAAACTGATGCAGAGAAACGAAAGGTGGTTCCTCTGCAGAAACAGTTCTCTCCTGGGTTTCTCTTGCTTCTTTTCTTCTGATAAAGACATTTTAAACCAGGGTCAGTTCTAGGAATGGTTATGTGGTGGGGCAGGCAGAAATGTGAAGGGGCAACATGTGTTTACATTTGTTATTGTTGCCATTAAGTGCTTTCTTCATAGGATTTTGTTGTTACTGTCTGCTGTGTCCAACCTCCAAGAAATGGGTTGATCTTTGTCAGCGCTTAAAGACCTGTCCAGCTTGTGTCCCACCTGAAGCTGCTCTGTTCCACCCCTCACCAGTGGTCATGAGATGTGGATCATGACAACATCCCTGATACAAGCAGCTGAAATGGTGGCCGGGCTCAGCCAGGTGCTGTGTCATCCGGGCTGGGCTCGGAGTACAGCCTCTGCGCCTCCACATCGAAAGGAGTCAGATGAGGTTTATATTGATTACAATCCTGGATGCCTCCCTTCAGAGGGAGGAGATCCCAGGTTCGACCCAAATAGAGGCACCTCTAAAAGTAGAAAATCTTGAAAAAGTTTGTTTCTGTCAGTTCAGAAAGTGAAACTCACATATTACACTGATGATTATGGCTTAGAAAGAATTAAAAACTTTCTTTGACTTTCTAAAAGGACTGTATCGAACACAGAACCTGTCTCCTTCATGAGCCGAGTAATGTATCGCAGAACCCATTGCTCTTTCATAAGTCCTGTGATGAAACACAGAAGCATTCTCCTTCCTGAGCTGTAAAACTGGAACCCAGAACTCGCCACTTTCCAGAGACGTAAGATGGTACGCAGATCTGTCTCCTTCCTGGGCCGTGTGATAGAACACAGTACCCGTCTCCTTCCTGGGTCGTGTGATGGAACACAGAACCCGTATCCTTCCTGGGCTGTGTGATAGAACACAGTACCAGTCTCCTTCCTGGGCCATGTCATAGAACACAGTACCCGCCTCTTTCCTGGGCTGTGTGATAAAACACAGTACCCGCCTCTTTCCTGGGCCGTGTCAAAGAACACAGTACCCGTCTCCTTCCTGGGCTGTGTGATAGAACACAGTACCAGTCTCCTTCCTGGGCCATGTCATAGAACACAGTACCCGCCTCTTTCCTGGGCTGTGTGATAGAACACAGTATCCGCCTCTTTCCTGGGCTGTGTGATAGAACACAGTACCCGCCTCTTTCCTGGGCCGTGTCAAAGAACACAGTACCCGCCTCTTTCCTGGGCCATGTCAAAGAGCACAGTACCCATCTCCTTCCTGGGCTGTGTGATAGAACACAGTACTCGTCTCCTTCCTGAGCCATGTGATAGAACACAGTACCAGTCTCCTTCCTGGGCCGTGTCATAGAATACAGTACCCATCTCCTTCCTGGGCTGTGCGATAGAACACAGTACCCATCTCCTTCCTGGGCTGTATGACAGAACACAGTACCCGTCTCTTTCCTGGGCTGTATGACAGAACACAGTACCCGTCTCCTTCCTGGGCCGTGTCATAGAACACAGTACCCATCTCATTCCTGGGCTGTATGACAGAACACAGTACCCGTCTCCTTCCTGGGCTGTATGACAGAACACAGTACCCGTCTCCTTCCTGGGCCGTGTGATAGAACACAGTACCCGTCTCCTTCCTGGGCTGTGTGATAGAACACAGTACCCGTCAACTTCCTGGGCTGTGTGATAGAACACAGTACCAGTCTCCTTCCTGGGCTGTGTGATAGAACACAGTACCCATCTCCTTCCTGGGCCGTGTGATAGAACACAGTATCCATCTCCTTCCTGGGCTGTGTGATAGAACACAGTACCCATCTCCTTCCTGGGCTGTGTGATAGAACACAGTACCCGTCTCCTTCCTGGGCTGTGATAGAACACAGTACCCGTCTCCTTCCTGGGCTGTGATAGAACACAGTACCCGTCTCCTTCCTGGGCTGTATGACAGAACACAGTACCCATCTCCTTCCTGAGCTGTGTGATAGAACACAGTACCAGTCTCCTTCCTGGGCTGTATGATAGAACACAGTACCAGTCTCCTTCCTGGGCCGTACGATGTATTGCAGAACTTGTCTTTTTCCTGAGCTGCAAGATGTAACCTAGAACCCTTCTCCATCCTAAACTGTATGAAGGAACACAGATCTGTCTCCTGCCTGAGCTGTACGATGAACACAGAACACCTACAACTCAGCCAAATGTGCACATAGAGCTAACATGTGCTGTGGTAGTAGCTGACAGTTATTCATTAAAACGTTTCTCACCAACAGATGATCTTTCTCTTGAACAATCATGAAAGGTAGCAGGGAACATGATTGTTTTAAGAGAATGTTCATATTTTAACATTTATTAATGTGTGCGGACAGTGACTTACGTTGCTCTTTGTGGCATATTCAGCAGACAGGTAGAGGAACAGCTGTTTAACATTCCAGTCAAAAATGGGCTCCAAATGTGTGAAAAGTTAAAGAACAATCAAAGTGCAGACACTTTCATTAAAAACCTCAGAAATCAGACAGGTCATATTGTCCTTTGGGTTGTTTGCATGCTATATAGACATGAAGAGTTGTCTTCATACATTAATGAAGTAAAGTAGATGTAGAAGAACAAGACTTTCATGTCAGAGGAATGCAGGGAGAAAAGGAAAAAACTTACGATAATATTTAACCGTTTTAGTTGTTCTAAATAAATGTATACATTTGAACAAAGTCATTTGTTTTCACTTCCTTTCCTCAAACAGCAAAACCAGAACTAAAGGATATCAGCAGAGATGTCAAAGGTGATAAAACCCAGATCACTTCGTTCTCTGGGTCCTGTGAAGTCGTCAACATTCTTCCTGTTAAACAGAAATAAAAGTCAGACAAAAGGAAACAACAGAGATAAGGTTTTAAACAGACTTCAGGTGAATGGGCTGAAAGTACCAGGATGTTAATAATGTAAGTCAATTAAAACCTGAATTCAGATTACAGAGTGCATATTGCTAAAACAAGTGCTACTAGCTGCAACGTCTGAGCACAAACCCAAATAATACGTGTTCTGTTTGTTTGTTTTTATATGGTGGTTCAGTCGTGTTCTCCATCACACCATCCAGGCAATAAACGTCGTAAAAGTGACAAAGCAGAAGAAACCATAACACGTTATAACGAGATGGTTATGTTGATATAACAAGATAGTTTTCTCGTTTTTACAAGACAGTTTTCTAATTATAACAAGATATTTGTCGTTATAATGACATATTTTCTCGTTTTTATGAGAGTTTTCTCGTTATGAGATCCAGTTTAAAAATAATTTCATTCGTGTGACAGTTGATGCTTCCGTATAAATATATATAAATGTTAATTACAATAACAACTAATTAATAATAGTTTTACATTAAAAAATCATATTTCATTATTTTTATCATTTTTACCATTCAGCAACCTAATAGGCTGCTACAATAACTTGAAACTGACAAAAGTAATGAAACGTAAAATTACTACAAATAATCAGTTATTGAATCCTGTTTGACACCATTATTTTATAAAAACAACATGCATTTCATTCATTTATTCTGTGAATGAATGAATGAATGAATGAATGAATGAATGAATGAATGAATGAATGAATGAATTCTTCTCCTCCGTAGAACTGTCACTTAATTTTTGGACCACAATGGAAATAAATGATTCTCACTTTTTTGTGTTATCTAAGTACCAATAATGAATAGATCAGTGTAGGGATGTTGACATGTCGTCAGCAGCTGCTGCCATTTTCTTCACAAACTGCTGTGACCAGATTTTGCGAGGCTGCTCGATGCGTTTGTTTGTAATTTCCTCCTGCTTCGTTATTTCTACGAGTTTCAACAAACCGGGCTGCCGTCAGGTAGTTAGCTACAGCCTCGTCTTCGTTGATGCGTTTTGAAGAGACAGTTTTTTGAAAAGAGGATCAAAGTAAATCACCTGAGTTTTTCTAGTGAAACTTAAATAGATAATCTGCCATGAAGAACATTATTTTATCTGTCCTTGTTCCACATTCGATGATTTGAAACGTCTAAGTTATGGTTTTTTAAAATCCAGAACAGCTCTTGTTGCAAAGTGTTTTGATGCTCGTCTTCGTCACCTGACACATTTAACACGCTGTCATTGGTTGATGAGCTTTGTTTACAAAACACATGTCCACATGGTTTTTAAATTGTTTTTATTTCCTTACTTTCTAATAGGGCTGGGCAATATTGGCAAAAAACTTAATCACGATTAATTGTGGTATTTAGCTGATAATGATTAATTTGACYATTAATCCCCTGGAGTCCCTGGACTTCCTTATTTCATAGTCACATGACCAATTTAGTGGGAAAGATTTGATCTTTCTAAAAAATTTGTTCCAAATTGTGTGAAAATTACAGACTTCAGTCTATACATCATATTTTAAATTGTGTTGATAGATAAATAAATTACACAACTTTATTTTTAAATGTTTGTCATACTTGAAGCAGAGAGGAGCACCAAGCAGACTGACCAGAGTAAGCTCCAGTCAGTCTGCCTGCTGGCATTAATCGTATTAATCATCTAGTGACAAAAACTAACCGATTAACGTTTTTCTGACGATTAATTGCACACGATACGATTATGCCCAACCCTACTTTCTAAGACACATTAAGTTGATTTGATGCTACAGTTTGTCTTTTAATGTTATTTTATACCTTTTCTGCTACTTTTGAATTGGCTATTATTAAGTTTTATTAGTTTTTAGGATACAAGATGCTTCCTACAAATCCAGAATGGAAATCTTTTCCTAACATTTCATGGTGATATGTTGAACACTGAGGAAGTTATGATCAAAAATAGAAAACAACAAGGTGAAATGATCCCATTGGTTCTGCTGTGAACAAGAAAACATGATGTGATTTCACCTGAACAAACATCAATAACTTCAGATAATCACAGGATTCTGGTGTTATTTTGTAGGTTTGAAATATTCTTTATGAATCCGCTGTCAGAGTTAATATTAGTGTAGGATTAAACATTTATACACATCCCTACATGTACATGCAACATTACTGCTAAATAAAGTCAATGAAGGTAAAGTAAGCTCCACCCGGAAGTCAGTGACACACATGCTTTCATCTGCCCGGAAGTAAAAACGCGGCTTATAAACGGAACAAAACCATGAAACTAAAGTCCAGCTGGTGGTTTGGAGTGGGTCGGATCCGACAGCTGTTAGCTGGTCGTTCAGAACTGGGTCAGAAGATGACTTACAGCATCACTTTGGAGACGTGGATGTCCACGGGCACTCTCCGGTCCTTGAAGGCCGTAGTGACGAAGCAGCCGAAGGTTAAAGCCGCCATGACGCTCAGGGAGAAGGCGAACAGCGAGTTGGCTCTCGATAAAACCGTGTTCATCTTCAGAAAACAGCTGCAGCCCGAACCAGAGGATGAAACACAACGGTTCACTGATACAGCCACAACCGGAAGTCCTCGTCACTTCCTGTTTTGGTCTTCTTCTTCTTCTCTTCTATTATGGCGGATCGCAGCAACTACAAGGTGCATACCGCCACCTACTGTACACGAGTGTGTTTGTTTTTTGTTTCTTCTTCTTCTTCTTCTTCTTCTTCTTCTTCTTCTTCTTCTTCTTCTTCTTCTTCTTCTTCTTCTTCTTCTTCTTCTTCTTCTTCTTCTTCTTC
>NW_013952906.1:2605-4644 GCF_001266775.1 Austrofundulus limnaeus | reverse complement strand
TCCCTGTGCCATTCCACATTATTACAAATAACTTCATTTCTGGACATTTATGGTTTGATTTCTTTGTATGTATGGATCACTTGGGTTGTTACCAACGTCTGGTGAAAATTTCATGTCATTAGCACCTCTAGTAATATATTTACTGCGAAAAATGGTGACGTGTTCAATACTTATTTTACCTGCTGTACACAGTCAGTCTTTTGCATAGTAGAAACACTACTTTGTGCTTATAGTCTTTGAGCCTCCTTACATTAAAAGAAGAATAAATAATCTGTTTTTAAATTAAACTCTAAACACATTATGAACAGTAAGAATAGAGAACATAAAGAAAAAAAACACTTTCGGTCCTAACTACAGAAATACTTAAGAGGACTCCCTTCAACATGTCCTGATGCATCTCAGTGATCCTGAAGACAAGTACTCTGACATCCTGTGACTACAGAAGGCGAGAGCAGATGTTTCTGCATATCTTTTTTTCCCCATGGTTGTCTCAGGATAACAGCATATTATGTCATCATCAAACCAACATAATATGTAGTTATCACAAAATAATGAGTATTTTCTCAGTTAATTTCCTGATAGTCCGGATCAGTTAAGTTGTAATGCCTGATGAGCTGCAGCCGTCTCCTTAAAGGACAAGTACTGTATATGAAAGTTATCTATACAAAAAAAATCTGCAATTTCAGCCTGTGTTATGTAGTAAACTTCATCAGTGACCAGCTGAGGGGACCAGGTTGTCTACATGGTGAACAAAAGGAAAAAAATAACTCAACTCAAGAAAACCATTAGAAAATTAAATCATTTTCTCAAGAAAACGCTCGTTACTTTGTGAAAAAACATGGGAAAAATATTATATGTGGAAAACATCCACTCTCAGCTTATATGATGGTGTTGTAGTCAAGACCACCTAACCCGAGACCAAGTCAAGACCAAGATCACAGTGTCACAAGACCGAGACAAGGCCAAGACTTTTAGGGTTTGGACCAAGTCCAGACCAAGACCAAGGGATGGCGAGGCCGAGACAAGACCAAGACCAGATTTTAAAAAAGTTTCCTAAAAGATGGAGTATTCTGTACACATGTACAGTGGGGGGAAAAGTATTTTGTCTCTCATAGTTGAGGTCTAACTATGATGTCATTCATAGGCCTCTCTCATCTTTTTAAGTGGGAGAACGTAAAATTTCATTGTTAACTAAATACTTTTTTCCACACTGTAGCTAACTTAATATGTAGAGCTAATATTGACAAAATCTTTGTGTGAGGTCAGAGGAAAGAATTTTGCCACAAAGGCAGATTGTTAATGTTAGTGACGATAAAAGTTTACAGTTTTTCCCATCGTCTCTGAAAGTGAAACACTGCTGAATTTACACGTTGCTGTACGCTTTCTCCTGGTTGTTGTTGTTTTACAATAATATTATTTATGAATAATGTAGACAAATTTTTTACTTAAAGTTTTGAAGATATCCTTCACTGCTCCCAGAGAACCACTGCTCACTTTCTGGGAGTGCTGCATGCAAGTGATGGGGGGTGGATGGGTGACAGCCGGTAACAAAAATACATAAACAGCAATAAGTCAGGTTTGGATTTGAATCAGTGTATTTTAAATCCAATGAAAGCAAGAATGTTAACAAATAAATTGGACAATAATCTGTCTGTTTGGTGATATTTCCATAGTTGTGGTCTTGACTGGTCTTGGAATAAAATTCCGAGTCCTCAATGTTTGAGACGAGACCGAGTACAAATGCTGTCGAGTCCGAGACGAGACCAAGACCATCAAAAACTGGTCTTGAGACCGGTCTTAAGACCAAGACCGGTTTCAAGTACTGCAACACTATTATATGACATAAAAAAGTGTGTTGAGCAGGGCAGCTTCAGTAGAGATGAACTGGAAGGAATAAAGTTAGATGGAATCAGATATATTTTCTCTTCATCTTCTCCCTTTATTTTCAGAACGAACAGTGAACATTTTACACTGTTGCACTAACTGACTGTCTTACAGTCAGTCCTCACTACTGCAGCACCTTTGGGCCTTGCTGTGGA
>NW_013952906.1:0-1398 GCF_001266775.1 Austrofundulus limnaeus | reverse complement strand
CGCCATGTGATTGGCTGATTAGAAATTAAGTGTTAACGAGCAGTTGGACAGGTGTACCTAATAAAGTGGCCGGTGAGTGTATATACATATAAGTGTAATAGTAAAAATGGAAATAAGCTTAAACAATAGATGAAATGATTAAATCACAAACAAGAACCACTCAAAATAAAAATAAATCAGGAATTCCAAAAAGTGAACAAGAATCTGTAATTTTTTTGCCTTCTGATTAGTAGTAAAGACTACTAGCAYTGAGCTACGTTTCGTAATCGTATATTTTTGGCACATTAGGCTTTCCATTGTGCTCGTTCACGTGACGAACATGACCGCGCTTCATAGTGAAAGTAACCGCCCTAGACTTGTTTCCGTAGCTGCAGAGAGCGCTTGAAAGGCTTCAGTTTGTTTTTGAGGTGTGGTTTTAACAGTTTGGACGCTTTATCACAAACACGGAATGACCATTTCAGCTGCCAAGACATGAACATCTGAAGGGAAGAGGCTAACAGCAAGCTAAACGGCTAATGCTAATACCTGCGTTAAAGTTTGTTTCAGACTTTATGACGTTTGAGTCTGGGCCCAAAGTGTTCTAACAACAGGGGTCCTGTTCCTGGTGAAAAAACAAACAGACAAACAAACAAACAAACAAACAAACGTGTTTCCTGCTGCAGCAGCTTTAAATATGGCAGAGTGGAAGAGTTACCACATTGAGGATGAGGAGCAAGAGGAAGAGGAAGAAGAGGCAGACTCTGGAGGTAAGAGATGACTCCACTGGTGTCTGCAGCTCCAGCAGAACTGTGTTCAATTAAAACACGTTTTGATGTWTTAACTAAAGAAGAAATGTAAACAGAACCAAGTTTATCAGAATTCAGGGCCAGATTAACACTAGGCTGAACCCTGTGCAACAATATTCAAGTTCACCACCCCAGGATCACCATAGTTTGTCAAAATGACTAATAAATTACCACATTATATAGTAAATATACTCAAATTCTAAATTTATTTTGATGTCCATGTGCTTATAGAACTACTACTGCTATGTCCTCATGTCAGGACACTCATTCACACATGATGCTATGAAAACAAAACAATTGGCTGAACTAATATTTGGACAAAAAATGGCAATATATTAATATTTCGCCTTGCTAACAGTATCGCAATATATCGAATCACAACCCCTGTGTCATGATGTGTATTGTATAGGGGTGTAAGAAAATATCGATACACTGAAATATCGCGATATTTCATTTCCCGATACTGTATCAATATTCTAAAGCCCTGTATCGATTTTTTATTAAGGTTTAAAATGTCAACTTTCCTGCCAGCCGTTCATTTTTATGTTGTAGTTCAGCCTCTGACCACTAGTTGGCAGCAGTGAGCCAGCCATTTGGCTCCTCTACGTAGAGG
>NW_013952905.1:368775-373429 GCF_001266775.1 Austrofundulus limnaeus | reverse complement strand
GTGTGTGTGTGTGTGTGTGTGTGTGTGTGTGTGTGTGTGTGTGTGTTTGCTTGCCGCCTCCTGGGAGTTTTCCTCCTCACTCAGCAGTAATGAGCTGTGCAGGCTACATTTTGCTTATAGGCCTATAAACAACGCACTTATTAAGATGGAAGGCGCCTCAGGCAGCCAGGGCTAATTCGGATAGATATGTGTGGATCGAGTGCATTCGGAGGTGTGTGTGCGTGTGTGTGTGTGTGGAGGCTGTGTCTGAGTCAGTCAGGTTGTACGCAGCAAGAGAACGATGATAGACAGAAAATATTGCAAAGGATGTTGTGTACAGACAGAGCCGGAGTAAACAACAGGAGATGTTTGTGAAGTCAAAGTGGCAGCAGAGAGGGAGAACGACAGGGACAGGAGGACAGAAACAAGATGGAGAGACATATACGCAAAGACAGAACGAGTAAATCTGAAGGACTCAGACAAACGGAGACATTTGAACAACAAGACAGAAAAAGAAAAGTGGGGGAAAGTAGTCACAGATGGAGATTAAAATAGAGAGCCGGTGAGTCAGTTGTGGAAAGAGAGGCAGAAGGAAAGAGTGAGTCACTGAGATAAAGAGAAGACGACGGAGAGGGGAAAAAACGCACCGAGGAGTCAAACTGAGAGAAAAAGTGACACAAGGACAGGGATAGAAGAAGAACAAAGAGAAGGAGAAAAGAGTAATCAGTGAGGGAAAACTCTGTTAGAGAGGAGATGGAAGTGGAAGGAAGACAGCGAGGGGAAGAGGGCACCGATGAAAGGAGAATAGAAATGACTTTGTATGGTTAGAATGTTAAACAGAAGAATGTTTTCTCTAATATCTATAGGTTTGTTTTAAATATGTCACTCTGTCAGTGGACCACAGATTCCTCAAATACCAAAACATCCCATTTTATCCTTTCTGCTTTCAGCTTTTAAAAAGCAAACGTGACTTAGCACATAATATCAGAGTGGTGTCATACCTTTACTGATGAAGCACATTTAAAACAACTGCTCTTAGTGCTTCATTTATCACAATTAATGCAAAGACAAAAACAGAATACAAAGGTAACAATAAATATAAACATAAAATGGAAATAATCAACTCTCATGCTGAAGTAAAAGCTTTGGAAAGCAGAAGTGTTTTAAGGTGAGACTTAAAAACACCAAGAGTTGAAGCGTGGTTGATGTGAAGGGGCAGCTAGCTCCACAGTTTAGGAACCACAAAGGCCCGATCACCTCTGTGGACCGGTCTGGACCACAAGACAACTAAAAGCAAATGATCGTTGGATCTGAGAGATCTGGAGGTCTGATAAATATTCAAAATCTTTGAAAGGTAAAAACGATTTAAAGTTAGATAAAAGTCTCAGTTTAAAAAAATGATCTTTTTACCACTGAACTAAATGTTTCTCAAAGTTAAACCCCAAATGTTTGACATGAGATTTTTATAGATGGCTCTAGCTACCTAGATCTATAGAAGGCCTGTGATTAACACTGGGTCCAAAAATAGTAACTTCAGTTTTATTGTTGTTAAAATTTAAAAATTTAGAAGCCATCCAAGCTTTTACATCAGTGTGGCAAACAGTGGTTTTAATGAAGAGGAATTATTGTGCTTTAATTGAAACTAGATCTGGGCGTCATCTGCATAGGAATGAAAAAGAATGAAAAAGGATGTCAAATTTTCTTCAAAAATGGAGCCTAAGGGGAGCATGTGTATGGAAAATAAAATGGGACCGAGAATGGATCCCTGGGGAACTCCACATGCGAGGGGGCTGTACTCCTGTCAGACAGAGAAGACATGAAGACCTGAAGACCTGAACCAGTCCAGTTCAGCACCTTTGATGGGACTGTGATTTAGATGAGAAGTAGTTACATTTTTACTTGAGTATTTTTTTCATACTTACAGTATTTTAGTTTCAGTGCTGTATCTTTCTCAGACATGCCTGTTTTCACTGTGGGCTGAGCTGGTTCCTCCCTGTTGTCTCTCCCTCTGCAGACAGAAGTCAACCTGAGAGAAGAGGCTGAGGAAACAGAACCTGAGTGAAAAAAATCAGCTCTGCTGTCAACTAAAGACAAAAGTTGAGGAGATGAGAGGTTTTTTATTGAAACTGAGCAGACTCCAGCAGTGATTAATAATGTCTACAAAGGCAGCAAAATTCATTGTAGCTAAAATTTAAAGGGGCAATATTACGTGTTTCTCAGGCATATATTTAAATCCTATATAATAAAGTAACTATGTCACCTTCAGTTGGTATTAAAATGCTGTTTATATGTTTAAAATGAAATTAAACTCGACTACCCGTCATATCTGTTTCTAAACACCTCTGTCTCTTTAAGAACCTCCTTCCTCTTCTGTCCCGCCCATTTCAGCATGGGGCTGGGTGGGTGTGTGTGTTCTGTGATGAGGAAGCTCAGCTTGGAGACACAGTCCAGAGGAGGAGCTGATCACAAAATGATGGTTCTAGTCCCAACCAGTCATTTTTGCTCCCCTGCCTGGCTGCCTCAGGACACTACAGGATTTCTCAAACGTGCATGAATGAGTCAAAGCAAGACTCTGAGCATGTTTTTGATGAGAGGATAACATTATAACATGATATAAAACTCAAATAAGTAGATTTTACATGATATATACCCTTTAAACACAAAACATCCAAACCAAAGTTCATAGAAAAACTTCAATGTTCTGAAAGTCTACTATCAAAAACAACTTTAAAATGTTAGAAAAATCTCTGGTTTCTCTGGAGCAAGTTTACAGAAATATTGAGTCGTTTCAGATCCAGTCTTTTCACCTGCCTAGTCTCACTCTTAATCATCTCAGGTTAATGTTTGACACTTACCAGTTTAGGTTTCAGTCCTATTAAATATAAAAAACAGAACTGACATGACGTTGCTGCTAACTCGTCTAATAATTGAACTCATCCTCAGACACTGAGCCCCGCAGGTCTGACGTCACGTGTTGCAGGTATGTCCACACCATCATGATGTAACAATGATTCGTTTGCTGACATCAAAGTTTGTCTGCCATCAGATTACAGACGTTAGTTGTACACGAGTTCAAGCAGCCAGAAACCACATTAAAAATGAGAAGTCAAACAGAGATCAAAAGTACAAATGATTTTGAAACTAAAAATGCGTGTTGGAGAAGTGGACATGAATAAATAATACAAGTGAGATCAAAGCTGGCTCAAATGAGCTTGTATATAAAAGTCCTCCACTTCTCCTCCAGTCCCATTAGATATTGATTTTTGTTTTTTTTTCCTTCAAGACAGAGATCAAGTGGAGTTTACAGTGTCAGCTGTGTGTCTGTGTGTGTGTATTTCACATTGGTGAGGTGAAATTTTCCTTTTAAGCACTGAAATGTCACAGAATGTGTGTGCAGCCTGAGATAGTGGAGCTGTTCTCTGCAGACCTGAGACCATTCAAAGCAAAGAAACTCGACTGTGTGCATATGGAAGGTATGGATTAGACATTTTATGGAAAATGAAAGCTTTTATTGTTGTTGTTGTTGTTGTTTTGGATCTCAAAAAGCTGGTTTGAATTGGATTTTTTGATGTTTTTATCAAACCGCAGACACATCAGCCCACTTCCAGATAGAAATCAGACAGTTTCAGATGTTGAATCTCTCATATTGTTACTGACAGACGTGCTCTTTGTTTTCTGCACCCAAACACAAAAAAAAACCTGCTTCCCTCCTTGTTTTTCTTTCATAACTGCACACACCTTCACACAAACAAAGACAAGCCGACAAACGTGTGTGCGAGCTCGTGTAAACAACCATCAACACAAACACTCTGCTGCAGTTTGTACACTCGTTTACTTGCATAAACACAGATTAATATGCAAATGCATGCACGCATGCAAACGTGCAAGCGGTCACCCCGCGTGGCATGACTCGGACGACCGCACACACCCATACATCGCACGTTTTTGTGTGTGACAGCAGCTGTGAAAATGCACAAACATATGCAGAGAGCAGACACACTCATACACGTGCTGCTGCCATATGCTATGTATTGTTCACACACACACAAACACACACACACACACACACACACACACGGAGTGGGAAGATAGACCTTCGTCTCTCCAACACTTTCACGTGAAGTCACCAAGCTTGTTTCCATGGAAACCAGAGGGGCAAGATGCTAATGAAAGACTTTGTGATTGTGTAACAGTCACAAGAAAATAAAACACAATAAAAATCACCTGTACCTGCCATCACAGCAGCTTGACGCCAAAACTGTTTTCAGGTGACAAACCGAATTCATGTTTAAAGCAGGAAACAAATCAAAACACTGGATGTGAAACCGGACTCTGCACTGATTGTGTAGCAAATTGTGTCAAACTGATGCTCATTACAATGTGTCAAATCAAACACAAAGTTTATTTCTGTACTTTATCAAACGCTAAAGTTTGTACAAGTTTACTCCAGTTTTTCAGGCATGAAGACACAACGCAGGTACGCACTCAGTACCTGCGTTGTGTGTATTTGGTGACAAATATAGCTGGTAAATGTAAAGCTTGACCTGTTTTCAGCCACTTTAGATGCTTTTGTGGGAAAAAAGCCACAAACTTTGGCATTGCATCTAAATAAAGTGCTTATAATAAACAACCTGGTAAAACAATTATAGCATTTTGTAAACAAAATGCTATAATT
>NW_013952905.1:366093-367775 GCF_001266775.1 Austrofundulus limnaeus | reverse complement strand
GTAAAGTACAGATAACCTAAATTTCTACTTAAGTACAGTAACAAAGTATTTGTACTTAGTTACTTTACAACTCTGGTTTTAAATGTAATGAAATAAAAGTAAAATGATTTTTTTTAAAATACTTGGTACAAAATTAGGCTACTTAAGGATTGTAAAAAAGTAAACATACTAAGGCATTATAAACCTCTGGTTTTCTGTCATTTTCAGGGATTTTTTTAAGTCAGTTTCTGCAACCTTTAAAAACATGATTCTAATTAGATTCAGCTCMTCAGCTCTCACTCATCTCACAGAGTAAACTGAGTTCTCAATGAAACTAATTCTTAAAACAGTCCATTTTTGTTTGTGTGTATCCAGTTTCAGTTGAGAGAGAAGGCACTCAGAGAAGCTCCAAAAGCTTTCAGCCTAATATTTTCTTCCACTTTTTCTCCAGGTGAGCGAGCGTCGGGGGAGATAAGCCTGTCACAGTTTCCCAGCAGACTGAAGCACAGGGAGCACATCTCAAACTGCAGGACGACTGGCCAACAGCGATAGCTGGCCGGCGTCACCGTGAGACGGCCGAGGCGGGGGAGGTGGGCAGAAACACATCAAAAACTTGGCTCACTTTCACAGGAACCGAAGCACTCAGCTGCAGTGTCTGTGACAGAGCTGGCGTAATTGTTTTGTGCTTCTGAACAAGATTCACTTTGTTTTCTAAGCAGAGACGCAAACAGATGATTGATGGAACGGAGCGATGAGTGACGGTGCGTTTGAGACGCCAAGGCTGGATTTCTGGAWATGAAACCGTTTCCATTCAGTGTCAGACCTGCTCAGCAAACAGACACAACCAACTCTGTATGGTCAGTCTTCAAGATTCTGATTTTTAAGATCTTTTTCTGACAAAATGATGGATTAATCAAAAATCAGCTGCATCATTCTACTTCTGGGAGCTTCTGAAACACTTGGTGTTTAACAATGGTTTTAAAAGCCTCCAACAACACAAAATTTGGAGTTTTAGGACCCACAGTTTGCTGTAGACGAAACCTTAAAGTGCCTGTGACATCAATTTTTTGTAAGAAATGTGAATGCATTTTTGGAAAAACAAGATTATTAACATATTACAAAAAGAATTTCTCATTGCTCAGATGAACAGTTGTTGAGATATTTACATGTGAAATAACAGGAAGTGATGTCAAAGGGAAAATAAATCATTTTTACAAATTATTTTAATATTTGAGATGAATTACAATCATTCTACTTAAAATGTGTTAACATTTTTAAGACTTCTGAAAGATTGATTTAAGACATTTTAAGGCTAATTAAGGCCTTATTTTTGGATTGATTAATTCAATGACTTTTAAGACTTTTTAAGGATCTGCAGGAAACCTGGAATATATCAAACAGCCACGCATGGAAGTATGTAAAATATGCAAATATTTGAACGCAGTGCAGCCATGCAATATTTTAAGGCAAATTAAGGCCTTATTTTTGGATTGATGAATTCAATGACTTTTAAGACTTTTTAAGGATCTGCAGGAAACCTGGAATATATCACACAGCCACGCATGGAAGTGTGTAAAATATGCAAATATTTGAACGCAGTGCAGCCATGCAATATCACTGTAAATAATTTCCCAACTTTGTGCCGACATATCCATTTTTTGGTAACCGGATATTTCTAGATAGAAGTTTAATTAAATTTAATT
>NW_013952905.1:362658-365724 GCF_001266775.1 Austrofundulus limnaeus | reverse complement strand
ATTATACCCCCCAGGCCCAGGATATGCATCTACCCCCAGCAGAGGGCAGTTCACGCCCGAACCCAGGAGGTAGGCCCGAGCTGCAAAAGTTCAGATTTTCTAACTTCAGCGATTTGCGCCTCAGCGCGTCGAACGCTCAGATCGTTCAAATCGTTCAAATCGCGCTGCTCTAATCGCGCTTGAGGCGCCGCAGCACTTCCTGATACTGATTGAAGCGCATCCACCATAGACTTTGTATGTAAACCTGATGCTCCTGATGCTGAAATTGCATTCGGTGTGAACGCAGCATAAGTCCCTCCCGGACTCAGAGTAGAACCCTATCTCTAAGGGAGAGCCCAGACACCCTGCGGAGGTAACTTATTTCGGCAGCTTGTATCCGCAATTTTGTTCTTTCGGTCACTATCCAAAGCTCGTGACCATAGATGAGGGTTGGAATGTAGACCGACCCGTAAAATGCTTCAGATGGGTACAGCGCCGCATCACTGCAGACGCAGCATCAACCCGCCTGTCGATCTCTCGTTCCATTCTTCCCTGATTCCTCCACTTGGGGCAGGACCTCCTCCCCGACCCGGAGAAGGCACCGACTCTTTTCCAGCTCAAGACCATGGTCTCGGATTTGGAGGCGCTGATCCTGATCCCGGCTGCTTCACACTCAGCTGTGAACCGCTCCAGTGAGAGCTGAGATCAGGATCTGATGAAGCCAATAGGACCACATCATCCACAAAAAGCAGAGATGTGATCCTAAGGTCACCAAAAAGGATCCCCGCAACATTTCTGCTGTGCCTCCTGTCCTTAAAAGTTATGAACAGAATCGTGACAAAGGGCAATCTTGGCGAAGTCCAACTCTCACCGGAAATGAGCCCGACTTACTACCAGCGATGTACCAGCAAACACTGAACTGATTGRACTCGTTTTTCTCTTTTTACTGTTTTACTGGATTGTTTCGGAACAAATTCAAATTTAACCTAAAAAGGCAAAATCTTTTTTTTAACCTTGATTTGCTGAAGTAGTACTCTGAAATAAAAACACCTTTTTCAGTTAATCGTCACACTTCTCATCTCTAAAGCTCAAATCAACACTTCCTATTACAGTATTACAAGTAGATGTGTGTCCCTCAGTCACACAAATGCATCACACACACACACACACACACACACACACACACACTCACACACAGAGAGAGCCGTTGGGCCTAATAAAAGTTCTCGGGTTAATTATGCGTGCTGCCTGTTACATGGCCGCCCGGGTCAGAGCCGACATGTAATTTCTCCAGCGTTTCTGAATGGAAGCCAACGGCACACCAGAGGCTCGTGAGGAGCAGGTGGCTGCTGGACACCGGCTCTCCAGCAGGCATCGTGGGGCTTGTTGGGGGTCTTGTTCAGACTCTGAAGCATCTTAAAGCGACCAGATCTAAGAGCGAGGACTTTATCCCCAAGTCAGAGGAGGACTTCCTCAATGTCATCTTTTTAAAAGAAAAAAAGAGAATTGTTAGTGTTTTAAATGTATTTTACACAGCTGAGGGGATGTTTTTTGATGTTCCCCTCATTAAAACAGCTGACTGAACCGTGTTGTCGAATAAATATTTGGAAACGACTCTCCATCGCTCTTTCTGATGACTTCTCCTCGTTCTCTCCTCTGAGGTTGTTTCAAGAGTTTGAGAAAAGTAAAGAGCAGAACCTTGTTTATCACCTCCGAAGTGTCGGGGTTGCTGTGAGGTTTTTGGAAGAGCAAACCCCGGAGAGAATTTATATACGCTACAGGATGGACACCTGCCAAAAACAAAAAACAGAAAGGCCATGATGGAAGAGTGACGTGCAGTAAAGCTGATGTGGTTGAGGGGCATTGTGGGTTTTGACTTTTAGAAACCATTTTTTCCAAAGCAGCGCACTGTGGCAGAATTTCTTCATATTGCCTACGACAGTGATAACGACGCTGCGCATATTGGGATTATACTGCCGTGTGAAGTCCTTGCACCCGGCCTATTAAATATGCATGAGTGTTTGAAATGAATTTTGGAAGATTTTCACCCCCTTTCTCATGCCCCCCCTCCCCCTCCCTTTATTGTCACACTATATAATCATATTCCTGTCTATTAAAATTCAAATGCATAATTTAAACATGTGACAACAACAGCCTCAGAAAGAGAAGGTTTGTGTTCAGCAGCTGACAGAAGGCTGCTTTTGATGAGTGCGGTTGCTAAATTGACATTGTTGTGGAAGAAAAAAGTGAAACAAAACATTTAAAAAAAGAGAAAAACTCCAGCAACAAAAGAAATGCCACCWTTTGTGAAATTCGATGGCACCACTTCAAACGTGCGACACAGAAACATATTGGCAGATATAAAATATTCAGCAAGGTTACAGTGAGGCTGCGGCAGGTGGAAGCACTTTGCTGTTCGGGCAAACACTTGTCTATCTGCGGCTGTTTCGTCCCATTTCATTTCAGCTCGATGACTTTATCACAGCTGCTCACAGCTAATTCAAACCGGAGGAGGACATAGGTTATATAAAAAAAACAGTAAACAGTTTACAAGTTCATACTAAATACAGATTTGTGCATTTATATTCGTTTTAAACTGTTGCAGGTGAACAAAATAGTTCATGCAAATTCTGTTATAGCTATTTGGTTTTCAAAAAAACCAACCAAACAAATCTAAGAAAGAAGTTCAATAATGTTATATTTTTTTTTCAACCAAAAACAGATAAGCCAAAGTCAAGTTTCCAGGCAGTCCTTAAAACTGATCTTTTTCTCTCTTCTCTATGACGCAGTATGAGGGCCAAAATTAAGACTAGCGACCCCCCTATTCCGCAACCAGTGATTGCTACATCCCTGTAGCAGGAGGCTATATCTATTCCTAATCCAGCTATTGATCTCATTAATAATCAGCCGGTGTTGCACCATATTTTGTAACCATCATATATTGTGACCAGAGGGGGCGCTGTTGCGTTTCTACAACAGAACTTGGCCGAACATGGCCACAAAGAAGAATACGATACGCCCAACAGTGTTAGCCAGAGGCTGAAGACAAACGAAGAAAAAAATAAAAAAAAATTGACTGTTATTATA
>NW_013952905.1:360380-362463 GCF_001266775.1 Austrofundulus limnaeus | reverse complement strand
AGCTAACACTTTCACCAAGTGATTACTAAAAAGCTTTGTGGGAATTTATTGGCACCAGGGTGAAGTTTATCCTCATAAAACTGTATCTTGATATATGTTTGTTTTTCAATATCATTAGCATCGCAAGATTTTAGTTTACACGTCCGTAATGCACACCCGCCTTCAGAGTCAAGAACCAATCAAATTTTGTGAAGACAAGCGACCTGAGAGCGCGATTCGCAACACTGCAATCGCTACTGCGTCCCGTGTGTCGGGTTTCACCCTGGCTGCGATGACAGCCGTTAATCGCTGTAGTTTGTCGCTGCCCGTGTGTCGAGCCCTTTATATTGTGACTTCACTGTAGCTAAGGAAATAGTAAAAAAAATTATTCAAAAACTATTTATACTAATTGTTTACATCCTCCAGGGTCAGAAAAATAACTTTTGATCACTGACATGGTGACTGTTATTAAATTAGTACAGGGTCACATAATATGTATAATAGTAGTAGTAATAGCAATAGTCAACAAGCCAGTGATCAGAAGTTATTTTTCTGACATTAGAGGATGTAAACAATGAGTAGAATCAGTTTATGAATAAATATTTTTATTTACCAAGCTACAGTGAAGCCATAATATATAACAGTTGTCATATTTTGTGACCTCTGGGTTACACTTTTGGCGTATCATGTTCTTCTTTGTGGCTATTTTCGTCCAAGTTCGGTTGTAGAAATGCAACAGCGCCCCCTCTGGTCACAATATGACTGTCACAAAATATGGTGTAACACTGGCACCGCTAACTGAGCAGCTGGCCCTGAGAGGCTGTCGCGGGCTAATGAGAAGGAGACTATTAATTTGTTAGCATCGGAGGAGCTAGCAACTAGCATTGATAAGCTGGCYTTAGCTTCACTCAGATCCGCAAAATATCTCAGGGAAACTACTAACCTGGAAACTTACCTGTCTGCTCACTGTCCTCCTCTCCTCTCTTATCTTCTTTTTTATTCTTCTCAAGCTCTTGGGCTGGACTTCCTCATCTCTAACTGTGAAAAAAGGACAAAGAATGAACAAAATWTATTTCCAGAAAAACATCTCACAATCATTTTTCTGGTGGATGAAAGACATTATGTCACAACTGACCTGTAACAATAGTTTTTTTTTTTTTACAAACTTTTCCCCTTCATGTCTGTGCTCAACTCTTTGAATCCTGCATAAAGATTCTGATTGATATTACKCCCATATATTTGTTTTACCAAAGGGTTGCTTTACAATAAATGTCATAAATAATAAGACATGGACCAAATATTTGATAAAAAATAGTCAACACAATCTGTTATTTAATTGTAGCTTTTAAGCACATCATGCTGAAACAAGAAGACAGCCAGGAGTCTGGCTTCTGCAGGAGAGCTGCAAGAAGCACATGAGCCTTATTTTCTATTACAGAAGCAGAGAGATGTGCATACTCATGTACAGGTGGAGAATGAATCTTACACACAGATATAGAGACCAARGCACTGGATGCACTCACACTGAGATTAAGTGATAGAGTGTGTGTGAGTGTGTACAAGGCAGGCTTGAAAGTGAATGCAGAAATTGGYGATGTAGCTGTGGGTGGGTGGAGGGCAAGCTAACTTTGAACATTCATTGCAGTGAAGTTATTATCCATCTTCTCCAGAGGTCAGAGCCGAGGCTGCAGGGAGGGCGCCTCAAACAGGAYAACTGCCACATACTGAGCTGACAGGGCAGGACGGAAGGCTCCTCTTATTCCCAWGACTTCAGGAAAAGTCCGTTTAAAATGGATAGATCCGTCTGTGTGTTAAACTTTCATTTTGTTGGTGAACAAAACTGGTTAAACAAGCATTTAGATGAACTTTAAACCAGAAAGTGGCTGAATGTCTTTTATTTCTCTCAGCTGAAATAACTTCTTCAGGTGTTAATGCATACGGAGGACAGAAACTGTCATTTAGAAATAAAAGCAGAAAAGTAAAAACACACTTCAAATGCACCAGTTAAACTAAAAAAGAAGAACTTTGCCTTGTGTTTTATAATTTAACTGACCTTCACATTTATTTTTCCAGCTTAGTTTCATTAAATTATATATTTTAGCAC
>NW_013952905.1:355360-359797 GCF_001266775.1 Austrofundulus limnaeus | reverse complement strand
ATATAAATGTCAATTAAATTATAAAACATGAGGTAAAGTTCTCCTTTTTTAATTTAATCGATGAATTTTAAGTGTATTTATTTATTTATTGGTCCATTTTTGCTTTTTTTTCCTAATAGTTTCGGTCCTCCGAAAATGGGATCCAGACTGTGCAGTCAGTCAAAATGCTCCCTAATTGTACAACAGAGTCAAATGTTATCACAACGTTTAAAAACAAGTTTACGTATATTAAAGCATTTTATACAAGTCGTGGGTCTGCAGTTAACATTAATAAACTAAGAAATACAGAATAACAGAGTAAAATGATGGCTGCAGGTGATAAAACCTGAATCAGAAAGAAAATCTTTAATAACTTGCAGACTTCATGTTGCAAACTGAAAACTACTCATGTCTTAAGATCAGGGTTTAAATGAATAAATATTAAAAGTATTGATTCAACTGCTGTTTGTGGACAACTGAACCTCATAATTTGAATTTACTGCAGTGAAATCTTCAGCTGCTTTAAAGGTTTTCAAACCAGCATGGTTTGACCTAGAGGTTTCTGCAATGTTTATCACAATGCACAAGTTAGATAATTGCCATCTTCTAGTTCTTTGGCACTAATATGAGTTATGTTTGTCATTTTGTACACATTTTAGCATAGAACTGGGATCAATCCCCACAGAAGAGCAGCTCTGTGGCAGCGCATAAACCCAACGTGGAGCTTTTCGCAGCAAACAGCTCAATAAWAAAGCCAAAGAATTCACAGCCAGTGATGTTCTGAAGCCAGCGGTGCCACGTGTTATTGATTTCCTTTTCCATGTGGCGCTCATATATGCTCAGGTGACTGCGCTGCGTTTGTGTTTGATGGTTCGCTTTTTGAACATCTTTTTGTTGTTGTTGTTGTTTTGCCACATTCTAAATAAAATTAACAGTAGCTTTGGGTCGTGTGTCGGGGGAAGCATGTGGCTCAGAGGACTGAAGGTCTGTCAGCATGATCTGCTCAGATTAGACTCCAAATGCTTCTGATTTAACTGCACAGATGCAGGAACAGGTCAGGGAGAGAATAAAGAAAGCCCGGGTGCTTTTAGAAAATTGTCATCAATAGATTTAATGGAACCACTTTACAATGAGGCCCCCCTTATAGATGACTTATAAAGAGTTTATAGATASGTTATTAATTCAACTGTAAACACTTTATAAATCATTAATYCATGTTTATTATGCAATAATTAAGGATGAGAGACAAAACTGTCCAGTTTCTTACCAAATACTGAGACAAATCTGTTCACGTACATATTACATCTAAAGGTGCTTTTAAACATTTCAGACTAGGTTATTACATTGTAAGCACAAAAATGATAAACATATGTTTTAACATATTAATATTGTAAAAGTATTACTGCTTTATAAATATTCACAACTGTCAAAGGGAGACTTATTGTAAAGTGTAATACAGTACACTATTAATAACAAATAAACATTTGTAAATGCCAAACGCTAGTCTTTAATGTGAAAAATCACCATTTTTAAAAATTTTGTTTTGATCATCAATATTTGAAATTATTGTTCAAACGTAACTACTGTCAACAATGTTGATGTATCAAAAAGTAAAAAAACATGTTAACATATCAAATAATCCCATCCCATCCAAAATAGTGTACAGTTTTACACTTTACAATAAGGATCCTTTAAATATTTGTGGATATATATAATGCAGTAATACAGTACAATATCATATGTTAAAATATGTGTTTTTTAATCATTATTATGCTTACAATGTAGTAAACTATGGTAGTCTGAAATGTTTAATGCCCAAACAGATTTAGCTCAGTATTTGGAAAGAAACCAGACAGTTTAGTCTCTTTTTTTACCTTAATTAATGCATAATAAACACTTTAACACTTTATAAAGTGCTTACAGGTGAATTATAAAGTGCTTACAGGTGAATTAATAACCTATCTATAAACTTTTTAAAGTCATCTATAAGGGGAGCCTTATTGTAAAGTGGTACCGATTTAATTTACCTTCACGCAAAACAACAACAACAAAAACATTTATTTATATTGTTGGTGCTCAGCTTTCTGAGGTAGTGTTAATTTTAGGTGTCTGATCCTCTGGTTTAACCCCGGTCAGATTTTGTGATGATGGGGTCTTTGTTGGTACCTGTTGAAGCCCCCTGCTCTTCGTGTTGCTGCACACACTTCTTTATGGGTTTTACTTCATCACATCTCCATTATTTCTCCTCACAGAATGACTTTAGTCCAAAACTTTGTCGATGTGCGTTTCTTCAAGGCGGTCTTATGGAATGTTTCACATTTTTTTGTGCTTCACTGATCAGGTTCTTGTTCCTAACTTTGAAGCCTTTGTTGTTTCGTTGTAAAGCTGCACCAAAAGAATGTAAAAACTTTAAAATATTTTTCCTTGTGAATTACTTTTATTAAGTGAAAACAAGTTGGAAACTTTCCCGGAGCACCTGGGGGTTAAGTAAAGATACTTTTTAACTTTGATTTTTCAACCTTGCAACATTTTGTCATAGTTGTACTCGACTTTACGACACTGTCACACACTAGTGATCAAATACTGAGAGTCACTTTCACAGTTTTTGTGTACTTTGGTGAAGTTTGCAAAAAAAAACCTTTTTCTTGCTAAGACCCCTTACTTGTTGTTTCACGACCCACAGTGGAGACCCAACCTCAGCTTGGYGAACCACTTTAAATTACCCAGAAAAATCTAAGTGCCCACAGATTTAGCKGACATTTTGCAGTACACTTGGTGCAGCATGTAGTGGTTTTGTTTGTGCACGTCCTGCGTTCACACAATTAGCACCAACGGTTCGTCCCGAGCCTCCACTCGATAAGTTGCAAATGCAGAACTCTGCGAGATCAAAGGGAATACGATCCTGCTAATTCAACTTCAGATCTTAAAGAGGTCTTCAGATTAAGTGTGAGCTTTTGAAGTAAATGCTGTTTTGCCGCCACGTTTCATTTATTTGCAGCTCCGGCACCCTAATTGGCCCCAAAGGTGAGGAGGAAAGTGGATGGGATGGGGGGGGCACAGAGCCGGGGCAAACAGTCTGCACAGAGCGCACGCTAATGGAGCAGTCTGGGGATAAACTGACATTTTGATACAAAGTTTGCAATCAAACTGGAGAAAAACAAATGAAAAGAACCTTGTAAGACTGAACTCAATACCTGAAATTTTATTGGCAATAATTATTCAGGTTTACCTCTTTTTACTGATGAAGTCTAGACGAGCTTAAAACATAAAAAAAACCATCAATAAAACGTATTTCATCCTGTCTAGACGTCGGGATGAAGTGAGAATGAACGAGGGGTTTGAGGTAAAACATTATTACAGTTTCTAATTAATTCTTTTGTGCTTCATGTAAAAACATCACAAAGTGAAGGCTGGTGGTAAATAATGTTTTCATGCGTGTGAAATACGTGGSAATTCTTTCAATGACAAGCAAACGTTGTAAACGAATACGAAAGCTGACGGCTACTTTTTYGTAAATGCAGATAATTTAATGTATGATTCAGAGCCTGGCGTTAGAATCCTTCGCCACCTTGTTTGACATTTAAACAATTTAACGTTGACGTTTGGTGGCATCTTACATATTTTTGGTCAACCTTGAAAATAAKTAAATCTGTTAGAGCTTAAATGTGGTGCCAATAAATCTCAGCTGCCATCACACCAAATTTTAGCTCTATATCTGTAAAACTGACATTTAAGGCTGATAAAATCCAAAATAGAAGATTATTATTTCCAACTGTTGATTTTATTTTCCCAGAAGCGTATTTCATGTAGTTTTTGCACTGGCTTTTTATTATTATTGCTGTCAATATCACATTTCAAATTGTTTAAACAGACTGAGCTGAAGCTCTGAAAAGCATATTTTTTTCTGTTATTTGTCTAAAACTCTATTTTAATTGTAAATATTTTGGAAGCTGGTGGCGAGGAAAGCAACATCAGCTCTCAGCTGATGACAGAGCAACAAAAGGGAGGAGGAGGAGCTGGGCTTTAGTTTCCTGGTTGACACTGATGGATCGTTCGGGTCTGGATGAACCCACGTGTGGACAGCCCAGACATTTTCTAAAATCCAAACGATTACAGGGAGAAAAGAGAGCGCACACACAACAAGCCAGCAGAAAATCACACATTCTGCCTAAGTGGTGCCAATGATTGGTTCTTTATCTGCAWTAAATCTGAAGGTTATTTACTGTGGGCTGCCATTTTAAAGTTACACAGTCAAAAATTACCATCAATATTTTTGTTTTATTAAGACTTTTATAAGAAAAAAAGAACAGATTTATTTTTCAAAGTCAGTTTTTCACCATATGATTCATACATTTATAAATGTCATAGTTAAATATTTATCTTACAAAAAGAAAAAAATTGTGTAGGTCTTCTGGATGGGTTCTTCTCTAATGAAACGTTTCGTCTCTCCTCCAAGAG
>NW_013952905.1:351918-354242 GCF_001266775.1 Austrofundulus limnaeus | reverse complement strand
TATGGTGAAAAACTGACTTTGAAAAATAAATCTGTTCTTTTTTTTCTTATAAAAGGCTAAATAAAAACATAGGTAATTTTTGACTGTGTAACTGTACAAACTGCGCACCCATAATTTACTGTTTGTGTGATAAATCCTATTCTTTCAGCCTCACAAAGCTCCAACTTCAGRTAATGCTTTATTCAAAAATCAGAAAGTTAACCTATAATCCTCCAGATGACCTTAAAGTCACCGTGAAATAAAYAAATGTTTACTAATTTTCCACTGTAAAGTTTAATCCTTCTTAAGAACGCCCTGCAAAATATAAGCCTCTTTTAATTTTCCCAACGTGAAACCCACACACCTGCTCTTCATACTTTGATTGATCCATCTCTGCAACGACACCAAATCAAGACCTTACTTCAGCAGGAGCGAAACAAATTAATGAAGCAAAGCCTTGCAGTCAAAATAGTTTCTGTACTCTTGCGAATTAAAGCTTTATCAACAGATCAGCCGTGCTGTTATAAAGTAAAACAGTTTTTTTGAACTTAGCCGTTAAATTTGATCAAACCTTTGCGACCTTCGTAGCCAGTGTTGGATTATGATAAAGTTTTTAAAGCAAATATTTTTTTCCCATTTCACTCATGGTGTGATGTCGTTTMTGTACCAGTAATAAACATGCAGTGACAGTCTGAAGAAGGAGTCGGAGGAGGCTGCTGCTCTGTCAAAATCCCCTCTTGCCTCCTCACCAAGGCCTCCTATTCATGCAGCTGGAAAGTCTCCCACATGSTGTCAGTGGAAACATAAGGGATGACTGTGGGTGCCTCAGAAGATATTCAGAAAAAGAAAATGAAAACGCAGTCGCTGTGGACGTCGTGGCTGCACTCAGTGGTTTTTTTTTTCAGAGGAGAATAAACTGAGCTGGCAAGTGAGAAATGACTACTGTTCCTGTTTTAATCCCCAGAATCTCATGGCAGAGCTGCAGTTTACATCTTCTCTATGATGTCTTTTTTAGTGTATCAAATAAGGCTGCTTTCCCAGCAGTTTTCCTCTTGCAGTTGTACTATCTAAAATAGCATGGGTTTGCTTTGTTTTAACATTCTGCTGAGCCCTATCGCTGTAAAACAARGTGCACGTTTAACGTCTCATTAAAGATTAGTTCACTTTGTTTGGATTCGCTCTGTTCTTTGCACATGACACCTAAAAAGGACTGAAGACCTAATTGATAAATCACTAACAAAGGTGTGAATGGACAGAGAGAGAACGTGGAAAATGAAGGTAAAAACTCAAAGAAGGATGCATTCGTTTTGAGGAGCAAAGTGACATCCAGCATCTATCATTTTGCAGCTGATTGACCCTTCATGCACTTAAATCATGTGATACAACAATTTGTTGACCTACTGAACCTCTCACTTACATCTGGGTGTGTGCCGAGCAACTTTTAAAAAGCAATCGTTGAACCCAAATTAAAAAAGCAGTCCCTCAACCCCTCAGATCTCAACAACTACCGGCCCATCTCTAAATTACCTTTCCTGTCTAAAGTCTTGGAGAAAATTGTATCTCTACAACTTACTGCTTACCTGGGTGAAATAATATTCARAATCTTTTTCAATCGGGCTTCCGCAAATTTCACTCCACTGAAACCGCTCTTCTACGTGTATCAAATGACATACTGTCTGCTGATGGCTTCTACACCGTTCTGCTCCTTTTAGACCTTTCCTCTTCCTTTGACACTGTTGATCATACCATTCTACTACGCAGCCTGAGAAACACTGGGATATCGGGTTCTGTATTAAACTGGTTTAATTCATACCTCTCCGACCGCTCTTTCTCAGTACTTCAAAATCAAACTTATTCTGAACCAGCACAACTCACTTGTGGCGTTCCACAGGGTTCAATCCTGGTGCCCCTCCTTTTCCTCCTTTACATCCGCCCACTAAGCCAGATCATTGACAATTTTCATGTCTCCTATCACTTCTACACTGATGACCTGCAGTTAAACTGCTCTTTTAACGAGTCAAGTCCCCACAAGCTGATCTCTTTTTTTAGACCATATCACAGAAGTAAACAAATGGCTCTCTGACAACCTGCTACTTCTTAACCGTGACAAGACAGAAACTCTGATCCTGGCACCTGAAAATACAACCCATTCTCACTCCCAAGTCGTCACATATTGACGCGTTTCCAAGGTTCCCTCTACGTCCGATTTTGACGCGCAGGGTACCCCCGTCACGTCAGTTACTGACGAGATGGGGCGAAATCTGTTGTCATATTTTCAGAAAGTGTCTAAAATGCGCGAAAACGACCGTTCCAAAGCGTGAAATTACCTTTGTTGACTTTAGACA
>NW_013952905.1:350275-351810 GCF_001266775.1 Austrofundulus limnaeus | reverse complement strand
TCCTACCCCTGATCCCAGTACCTAAACTTAACCATTAATCCTGATCCCTCATGTTAACCTCAGACCCCCGACCCAAAGACCCCTGGTGGCGCAACCCGGAAAAMCCGSMGGCGTCAAGGACTGACGCGAGGGGGGTACCTTCTGCGTCAAAATACGACGCAGAGGGAACCTTTGGAAAAGCGTCAATATGTGACGACTTGGGAGTGAGAATGTGTAGGAAAATAAGATCCCTCAGATAAAAGAACAACTAGGCTCTCTGGGGCTGACTGTTAAAAAGAGCATATGAAATCTGGGAGTCAGTTTTGATTCAGATCTGTCACTAGATAAACACGTCAAATATCTAGTTACCTCATGCTATTTTCAATATTTTACTATTTCTAAACTCTGCCCCCTCCTGCCTGCCTCTGACCTGGAAACGGTAATCCATGCTTTTATCTCAACCTGTCTTGACTACTGTAACAGTCTGTTCACCTGCTTAAATCAGAAACAAATAAACCGGCTTCATCTTCTTCAAAACTCTGCTGTTGGACTCCCAACTAGAACATCTAAATTCTCTCACATCACCCCTGTATCATCAGCCCTCCACTGACTACCTGTAAAATTCAGACTCAAGTTCAAAACCCTGGTTCTCACTTTTAGAGCTCTACACAGACAAGAGCCGAATCCGGTCTTCTCTTGCCTTATAACCCCAAAAGCAACTTGCGCTCACAAGACCAGAATCTTCTCTTGGTCCCCCGTACTCGCTTCAAGACCCGTGGTGACTGTACCTTTTCCTCAACGGCTCCCAGACTGTGGAACACCCTTCTGCCCTCTCTAAGATCTGTTGAAAACACTGACTCCTTTAAAAAAACAAGTAAAAATACACCTCTTCACTCAAACATTCAACTGAATATATTCAACACCTCACATCGTTAGTTTATAAGCCCTGACTAAAAATCATGTGTTATTCTGATCTAGTATCCATCCCCTCCCCCTATAAGGGTGAGAGATAAATTGAACTCCTTTTGTTTTTGTTTTAAATATTGAATGTAGACTTTGTACAGTTAATGTTATTTTTGCTTTCTTTTCATTTTTGCTTTCTCTTTCTGATAGTGAATGTACAGCACCTTGTGAAATCCTTTTCTGTGAAAGGCACTATATAAATAAACTTTTACTTATTTACTTACTTACAACGGCAGTGCATTGAGCTCTTTATCAAARCAGTCTCCTCTGTTAAGGGAAGACTTCACTGAACCTGAATAACTACAAACACCAGGAAGCTTTTCAGTTCAAATAATATATCAAAATTACAAAATTTACAATTACAAAACGTACTTTTCTTGGTCTCGTGTTGATTTTTCTTGGATGATATAAGGAAAAAAAAGCTAAGTAAACATGTTTCACTGAACCAATTTGAAATTGAGCAAATTGCTTTACAGTTACTCAACTAGATTTACTCAACTCTTCATAATGAGTTCTGGTCATATTTAAATTTGTAACGTGTTACTAGGTTGATTTGATTTATTTATTTAACAGGAAAAGATTACTAAAAATCA
>NW_013952905.1:347993-350265 GCF_001266775.1 Austrofundulus limnaeus | reverse complement strand
CCCTTCTGAAGCTGCTGCCCCCGCGACCCGACCCCGGATAGGCAGAAGAAAATGAATGAATGAATGGATGGATGGATGGACAACGGCATTGCATTGAGCTCTTTATCAAATCAGTCTCCTCTGTTAAGGGAAGACTTTACTGAACCTGAACAACTACAAACACCAGGAAGCCTTTCAGTTCAAATAATATATCAAAATTTACAATTACAAAACATACTTTTCTTGGTCTCGTGTTGATTTTTCTCGAATGATATAAGGTAAAAAAAAAACTAAGCATGTTTCATTGAATCAATTTGAGTAAATAGAGCAAATTACACATTTTCTTTTAAAGAATAGGTAAGTTGAAAAACAGTTACTCAAATTTACTCAACTCTTCATAATGAGTTCTGGTCATATTTAAATTTGTAACGTGTTACTAGGTGTTACATTTTAAATGAAAAAAGTTAAAGTACCATTATGTTTTGAATGTAAGAAATAATTTAAAAAATACTTGGAATGATTACTTCAAAAGAATTTCTCACAGTAGTGTAACAAGATAAACATAAACCTCTGTTTTTCTGTTGGTTTTTTTTTGTCTAAAACCTTTACTAAAACATGCAAGTAAACAATTTTTGTACCATTATTCAAACAAAGTGAGCACAAATCTAAAGGAGATGATTGTACGATGGGAGATTTTGAGTTTAAGGCACTTTTATTTTGAATTACATATCTCAAGGTGAACATTTGAAGTCTTGTGCATAATTCACATTAAGGTGCAAAATGTATTYTATTGACTGTGGTAAACATTTCATATTGGTTATAAACCTGCAAACTCTGTCTAAAATACAATTAGCTATATTTCAACACACACAAGTAATTCATTAATAAAAGAAATAATTAGAAATTAGAGCTAATTAGAAATTTTGTCAATGTGTTTTTAAAATGCAGTTTCCTTAATGCAAATTGTTAAGTGATGAAATAAGTAATTCATTTATTTATGCATTTACCACTAGAATCAAATCTTAAACTACACTGTTTTAAACATACTCAGCCACCTTCATGGGCTTACACTTATTTTCCTTTTATAAATTGTCATAGATGTTCTAATTATCTATGTTTGCATAATATAACCTATTTTTAGTATTTCTATTTCATGTTTTTATCTTGATGTTTGTCCTTTAGATTCGTGTTTTGGTCCACAGTGGCCAAAAGTGTTTTCACTTTCTTGTACTATCCAAATAATTATAATGAATGCACAATTAATTTGCATTATTTATTACAGTAAATAAACTCAACTCGTTTAGCAAACATAACATGTTTGAGTGGCGACACCTTTTGGAATTACAGTGTATTTGCATCATTTTACAGAAGAGTTCTGTTACTTCTAATGTATTTAAAATTTAAATAATTTAATTGGTCTAAGAGTTTAAAATAAAAATCTTAATATTTTTATAATAGTTTAACACCACTGAGCTTAAAAATTCCAGTTTTGTAACCTTATCAACGTGCTGAGYCTTAGCCAATCCAACAATTTGTCCTTCCGAAACCGACCAATTACAATGAAGAACACTTCTGGGTCGTCTTAACCATGCGGAAAAAAATGAGTAGATCTATAGTYTAGCSGGATGGGATAAAGTGTGGTTTGAAACTGTTGGGAAATCTACGACCAGCAGAACACGTGACACGAGRGAACTGTGTTCAAAATGTCAGCTAGGTTTTGAGAGGACACACGCCGGGGACGCTGCTCTTCATACAATAAATTTAAAGAAAAACATTTGTTTATTTTGTAGCATAAGCATTATTTTAGCAGCTGACCAGGCAATGTTTCGGCAGACTAAGACGGTGTTTCAAAAACTTCGACATGTTCGGTATGTAAAGCTAAGCTTCTTCTTACATCTGTCAAATTTGAAGTAAAAGATTTTTAAAAAATCTAAGCTTCTCAGATGTTGCATCACATTTTATCAACTGTATTTTTTTAATGTGTCGTTTACATTGTGACGCTAGTATGGTATTTAATAAAATAATACGAGCTAAAATACAGTTAGGAAGAAGGATGTCTGGTGTGGACAGGTTTATAAATTCAGTCAAAACACACACACTGATCTAGCCTGGTTAAAACCAGACCCTGTCCTGCACTTTGCTTCATACAAGGGTCTGAACTTGCTGCATAGAGAATAATTTCTTGCAGGAGGCGTGGCCTCTGCTGAAGCATGTGTGTGTTGTCGGTGTGAAAGAGGCTAAGCTAAGAAGCTAACCGGAAATCGCGTGTGCTGTAAACAACCCTACTGAGAGG
>NW_013952905.1:345050-346993 GCF_001266775.1 Austrofundulus limnaeus | reverse complement strand
GGGAGGGGCTGAGGCAATGAGCAGGGAGCAGGAAACTGGGTCAATGGCAGGCAGACAGAGACAGATTCATGACAACTCTCAAGTATTTTGTTTAGTGATTCCCAAGATAAATTCTTCACAGCTTGAAACTTTTCTGCACCTTTCACTATGATTTTGATTTTTTCAGTTTTTTGTTTCACTTGATCAGTTCAATAAATAACATAAGCCAAGAATAATATTAATTTATCCATTGAGATTTCCATCCCTGTTTTTGACTGTTCCCTTTGACTTGGCCCTGACCTTTCATCAGAAAGAACTTGTGGATTTCCTTGGATTCATCTTTTTTCTTGCACACTTTTTACTGCTTCTGCGTAACTTGTATTTTAAACTATTTTAATCTGCTTTATTTCTGCTGCCTTTTTCCTTGCTTGACACCCTCCATATGCAACATTATGTTGACAACCACAGTTACAACATTTAGGTTGGACTTCCTCCCCACATTCATCATATCTATGATCTCCACAACATTTGGGACACCTTTGCTTCCCTTTGCACACAGATGCTATGTGCCCATATCGTTGACATTTATAGCATCGCAGAGGAGGAATAAAAGGTCTAACAGGAAAACTCATAAGTCCTATTTTAATTTTATCAGGCAAAACGTTACCATGAAATTCCAAAAGAACCGATAAACTTTGCATCTTTTCCCCMGCTACTGTCTTCAGCATTCTCTTCAAACTTCTTTCTTCTCCACCATGAATACTTCTTTTAAGTTTCTCCAGATCTTCAAGTGGAATACCTGTGATAAAACCACGTGATATTTTGTTTTCTCCAAGAATTTTCTTTCCACAAACAACTTTTTTACAGATATTATCAATTAGCAAAGCTTTGTTTTTCTGTTCTTCAGTTTTACAGTCGATCAACATATTCCCATCACGCAGAATTTTTACAAACTCCTCCTCGCCTAATTTCTTATTTCTTTTGATACCACGATAGGGCTTAAACTCATATTCYCATCTTCTTTTCTGAATTTAAGAATGATCTTAAATTCCTCGCTTATTTTCTTTCTTACAACTCTATTTCCCTCATCTGAACTATATTCCTCTAGGCTTCTCTTACTTAATTGACTACCAAGCTCTTTAGCCATGTCATCTTTCATTGTTTTTCCCCTACCTGTGCCTCTTCCTCTTCCTTTACCTACCAGAGTCCAGCTGTCAAAGTCTACATCATCGTCGTCATCTACCTGAGATCCCATCCTGATCCAGTCACATTCCAGTTTATGTCAATAACCGCCTTATTTATATTCCAAAAAATCCGTCCAAAAATAGTTTTAAAATTTTGCTCCTCTCACAAACCTTTCCGACACCTACTCCGCTTCCGGTCCACGTCTAGCCCCGCCTTCATTCACTTCCTCCACTACCGTATGCTAAAATAACMAGCAGAAACTGCGCAGAACATCGACGTCYTTCAAAACTCCGCCTCCTGTTTGCTGATTGGCCCAGGTAAAATAAARTACAAGCAGACACTGRGCAGAAAATTGACGTTCTCTTCTCTGATTGGCCCGGCTAAAATCTGCCAGCGAAATCCTTGTCAATGGGAGAAGTCCCAGACTGAGCAATGAAGGGAAACTAGAATTGAGCAGAGCTGCGTAGGAAGGCAAGGGCCAGGCTATCACTGATCAGTAAAAATGATGTAAAAACGGATAAAACAAGAAAAAAAATGTATTGAGTTAGCTGCTGTTTCTGATTACTGTTTAAGCAGTATTTTTGGTGTTTGTTGTGTGTTTCCCTTTTAAATAACCAGAAAAAAAATACACTTTTAAGGGATAGTCAGCTCTACTTTAAGTATAAAAGCTTAACCTGTTGTTAAAGCCAATTTAATGAACCTGAATGTGATCTGAATAAATTTTGTGCTGTTGTACAAATGCGATGCATATAGAAAATAAAACAAGTATACATCATGGC
>NW_013952905.1:343048-344450 GCF_001266775.1 Austrofundulus limnaeus | reverse complement strand
GATATGTTGTCTTTAATTTTATGCAGTAAACTTGGAAAAGCCTTAATATCTACTTAATTATTGAAATGATGGATAATGATTTGACACATTACCTGGTTTGTTGTTTAATTGTGTACTGAATACTTGTGTACTTTCTTTAAACAGGTGTTCAGAGTATCTCACTGGGTATTTAACTGCTTTGTTTAAGTTTTAGTGGACAGCAGCAAACGTGGAGGCTGAGGAGCACTTCAGCAAGAGAAAAGGCTCTTCAGTACCAACCAGGGCAGAAAATCCATGGTTTTACTGTCAGAGAGGTGGGTGCAGCTTGGCAAAAAAAACAGATTTCAGACTCATTCCAGCAGGTGAGAGAAGAATTTCTGCTAATAAACGTGATTACAGCTGATTATTGTGTCCGTCCCCAGGTTGTAGCAGTCCCTGATTTGTCTCTCACAGCGGTGAAGTTGAGCCATGATAAAACTGGAGCTCAGTATTTGCACGCAGCCAGGGATGACTCAGAAAACCTCTTCAGGTTGTGACTCACTGCACCGTTGCATTCATAGAATCATAAACGACATATTCAACCATATACTCTCTTTTACCYRGTTTCAGTGTCCAGTTCAGGACCACCCCYATGGACAGCACCGGGGTCCCCCACATCCTGGAGCACATGGTCCTGTGTGGATCAGAGAAGTATCCTTGCAGGGATCCCTTCTTTAAGATGCTCAACCGGTCCCTGTCCACTTTCATGAACGCCATCACAGGTACTGAAGTGCAAAAACACCAGTGTTTCCCCTACCGTTAAACAGCCCCCCCCCAACGAGACGGCCCGCCTCTCTAAGAATTTCACGACATGTAGTCATTTTTATTTAAATAAGGCCAGATCAAGTCGAGAGCTATTTTTTTGCGTCCCTCCATATCCACCTCTCATCAAACTTGGGGAAAAGACGGCGCAGAGTGAGGCTGAGAGCTGTGTGTGGTCCTCACAAAGATAGGAAGACGTGTGTGTGCACGCAATGAAAACTCTGCTTCTAATCACGTAGCACCGATGCGACAGCTTTGCAAGCTACTTTTTCTTTAAAAGAAAATGTGACAGGTGAAGCCACAGCATGGTTACCTTATCAATAATTACTGCCTTTTTTTCTTCCTCTGTGGGTGGGGGGTCAGCTTCACTCAGCTGCAGGTGAACACCTCCCGGGAACACACACGTTTCCTGGACTATTTTCCACCGAGGATTACGTCATATTTTATATTTATTATATTTCTAAAAGCACTTCACAGCATTTCCCCCCGTGTGTTCACGTCACAAGTGCAACAAAACCACGACGGATCAGCTGACTGTTTTTAAACCGAGGTGCAGCGAACCTGTCCACCTGCAGCTGAACATGTCCACCTGCAGCTGAACATGTCCACCTGCAGCTGAACA
>NW_013952905.1:340129-340588 GCF_001266775.1 Austrofundulus limnaeus | reverse complement strand
CACTTAATTCACCCTGATGGTGAAAAACTATCAGTTAAACACAGAGTAATATTTTAAGATAAAGATTAACTCAAAAACAAACTATAAGCATAATAAAATATCCCTGAAAGACGTGAGATACAAATGAATACTGGTAATTGTTTGTTTGTTTACATTCCCTGTGGTTCTATAGAGCTGGGCTGATCTGACGTCAGCTACTCTTCATTTGATTGGTTCACTGGCTGAGTTACGTCGCACAGATGAGATTAACTTCAAGTTAATTATTTGTAGCTTTTTTTCTTTCACACGAGTTAAACTCTACAAGAAGAAGCTAACGATAGCTATAGTTAGCCTCTGTCGTCCTGCTCTCTTGTCGTTAGCGTCATAGTGCTTGATGGTCCGGTACAGCCTTCGGTACTTTTCCTTCCAGTTTGGTTTAGTCCATTATTATTGTTGTGTCGCAAATAAAACTAAATGAGA
>NW_013952905.1:337170-337816 GCF_001266775.1 Austrofundulus limnaeus | reverse complement strand
GGGTTTGTAGAGGAGTTTCTTGATCTGAAATTTAATTTTAAAGGGTTTTATTTTCATGCTGACCTGAAGCATGTCTGTGTTTTAATATATCCTGTTCTGCAGATTCAACGGGAGCCTTAAAGAAGCGTCGTTCAGCATCGGGCTGCAGGGGGTGGCTGAGGAGGACATAGAGCTAGTCAAAGAACTCATCAGCCTAACCATTCTGGATATTATCGAGTGAGTCCATTTTATTCTCATCAAATACCTCGTCCTGTCTGTTTATATGTTTTATTTTATTATTTTTATTAGAAGAAAGCAAAGTAATTTATGCCTAACATGTTTTTATTTGTCTCTAAATGAAGTGTGTGTGTGGGGAAAATATTATCTTTGTGTTTTCTGGCAGGACTGGCTTTAAGGAGGAGAGGATTGAGGCTCTCCTTCATCAGATCGAGATCAAGCTGAAACATCAGTCCACGAAATTTGGCCTGTCTCTGGCCTCGGTGAGTTCCTCATTTATCCCATCACTTACTGTTATTTTCAGTGGTGGGCAGCACTAATCTAAAAATTTGTTGCATTAACCCTAAAGCACTAACTTTAAGTGTAACTTACCCCAAAATCAACTTTTTTTAACAAATAAACTGTCCAAATTGTGTCTTAAGGGTAATAC
>NW_013952905.1:330846-336840 GCF_001266775.1 Austrofundulus limnaeus | reverse complement strand
TATGGTTTGTTGGGAAATGACATCACCACCATTTACCAGTTCTGGGAACATGATGTAAATGGAACGCAGCGTTAAACCCAATCCCGTCGGTTGTAGGTAAAAAAAAAGTAAACTTATCGTCAGGTGGCGTCATAGAATAAATCACATTCTGACTGGATGAGAGTTGATCAGTTTTTGTGTCCTGGTGGTTCAGGTTCTTTACCTACGGAGACTTGCCCCTGGAGAATCATCTGCAGCAGATTCAACAAGAAGCTCTGTGCAAGTTCGAGCGCATCGAGCCAAACACAGAGGTCCCCCCTCAGCCTCGCTGGGCCAGGCCGGTAAGTTCACACCATCAGGATTAACTGTGAAACAATCAGTGCATTTCAGATCTGCAGACCTGATCGTAGTTTCTGATTACAGAAGTAAAATGTTATTTAATGGTGCTGATGTATCTGGTTAATATTTTCTTTTCTTTCTCAGAGAGAAGATCATGTGACCTGCAGCCCTGACGCTCTGGCTCCAGATCCAGCCAAGCAGAACACGCTGTGTGTGAGCTACCTGCTGGGAGAGTAAGATCATATTCTCTACTTCCTGCTCTGTTTTACACAGGGCTTTCTTTTCTAACTCGTTCTGAACAGAACACATTTTAAGCTTGAGTTTTTAGCCACTTTTGCCTTAAAAGTTGAAAATAATTCTAGATTATTCTTTTTTTAGCATCACTGATACATTTGAAGGATTCACTCTCAGCCTGTTGTCGTCCCTGATGATCTCTGGACCAAACTCCCCCTTCTATAAATCTCTCATTGAACCCAAAATAGGAAGCGACTTCTCCTCTGTTATTGGGTTCGTAGAGGAGTTTCTTGATCTGAAATTTAATTTTAAAGGGTTTTATTTTCATGCTGACCTGAAGCATCTTTGTGTTTTAATATATCTTGTTCTGCAGATACGACGGGAGCCTTAAAGAAGCGTCGTTCAGCGTCGGGTTGCAGGGGATGGCTGAGGAGGACANGCCTGAAACTCTCAGACTGAAGAAGTCTCTTGGAGGAGAGACGAAACGTTTCATTAGAGAAGAACCCGTCCAGAAGACCTATACAATTTTTTTCCTTTTGATATTTTACCTGGATTACTGAGATGCATCAGGGTATCATGACAACACATAGAAATACCGTTATAAATCCATTAGAAAAGATATTTTCTGTACGAGTTGCCTGCGATTCAGCCATAGGCCTGTAGTGGGCATACCAGGCACTGAAGATCCTTGTATATAAAAGGCCGGAACTTCAGGTTTGGAGCAGCGCGGCTCTGATGGCTTCAGCGTAAGCATTAAAGTTCGCTCGTAAGCCAGATCTGGGTTGTATGGTTCCAAAACTCTTCACATTTTAATCTATTCAATATTTAAGTGGTTTCGTCTCGATGTCAGTTAACGAAAACCGAATTTTCTTACAGGGGGATTGGGCTACCCCAATTATCTTGTTTGCCGCAGTAACAATTTTGTTTAAGCAGTTTTTGTTCTGAGCACTTAGATTTCCAAACCAAGCAACTATAGAAAAAGTTAAAAGAGATTCAATAAAAGGCTTATAAAAAAGGCTCATGATCCTTCTGTTTTACACTAAAAGTGTTCAACTTCCTTTATTCCTTAATTTTGTAATCCTTTCAAAGCAAACTATGATGGAAGAAAAACACTGTTTCTCTTTTAGTTTTTCTCTTTTGGGAAGGGGTGTTGGGTTGGAAAAAAGCTCGTGCACATTAAGTAATAAAAAAGAACACTGCCTAACCCTGCTTACAAGCTCAGATCTAAATGTCAAAACTGAGGATTAGAGACGATAGAAGAAAGCCAAAGAAATGTRTATTTTTAACCACTTATCAGGGTCCAGGTTGCATGGACAGGCTTTCTCATCATTAACTGTGTCGGTCACCTGTGAGGAAAGAAGGGATGCGTTGATATGAACTGTGCATTTTAAAGAAGTGACTAAGAGTTGTTAACTGTTCGGTTAGGATGGGCTGTGGAGCTCTGGACTACAGACAACAGGCCCAGCAGATGTGGCTGAGGACGGGGAGGACGTCTGTCTCCATTCTAATCGGCCATGACATGACCCAAATGGACACGTTTGAGCAGGTTGGTGCCAGAACCGAGGTTCTGAATCCCTGACGATCTGTGTACAGCCTACATGTCAGATCTGGAAAACAAATCTAGAAAATGACTGGAAATATGTCTCGGCAAAGTTAAGTTAGCTTTATATTCTAAAGTCACGGTGACAGAAAGCTGCTCTGAGGAGGAATGCTGATGAAGAAATGGATGATGACATTAAAGCAACATTTCAACCATAACATTTAAATGACCCGTTTCCTCTTTTTGGATAAAAATGATTTTCTGCTACATTAAACTTCCCTCCTCGTTGTTCTTGGTCCCAGGGTGTCCTCTTGTCCTCTTCCTGTCTGGACAGGAACCTTCCTCACATGTTTCAGCTGTGCAGTGATATATTCAACAGGTACTGTGAATCTGATCGTTTCATCTGAGGAGCCTTTCAGGTTTTACAAACCAATAAATGTGTTTTTGTCGCTCAGCCCCCATTTTGACATCGAAGAGCGTCTGAGAGTGCTGGTGATGAAGATGGCGCAGAAGCTGGCCAACGGGATCTCCTCCTCTGGTCACATGTATGCCATGACCCGAGCCAGTCGCCACCTGACGTCAGCTGGGGGGCTTCAGGAGACGTTTGGTGGGATGGAGCAGGTAGTTCTGTGAAATAATGCGTGAGGTTTGGAGCATAAAAATATCAGCAGAGACAAAACAATTCACAGTTTATGAATGATTACTGAATGTTGCTCAAGAAGCTAAAAGATAAATACAAGCTAAAAGTAGGAAAACGCTAGCTACAAGAGGCTAAAGTCTGGTTATAATGTAAAAATAAGACATTGGCTAAAACTAAAATGTTTAAAAGGCTTGCCAAAACTAAAAATAGCAAAAGGAGCTAAAAATAAAAGTAGCTAAAGGCTAAAATGCTAGCTAAAAAATAAAAATGGCAAACGACTAGCTAAAAAACTAAAGTAGCAAAAGGCTAGCTAAAAAATAAAAGTAGCAAAAGGCTAACTAAAAAGCTGAAAAAAATGTTGAATTCACAGGCTTTAATTAGCCCAAAATGTCCTATTTATAATAAAAGAATATTGACGTAATTTGACAAACCCACTTATTTTCATTGTGGCAGAAATTGATCATATTTTATTATTACTGCATTACATACTAGGGGTGTAACGATACATCTATCTATATTGATATATTGTAGGCGAATTAAAATTAGCACTCAATTATAAGATTTCTTTTATTTGTTAGAGGAGGGGCACCACGATAAAATTTAATTTAATAATGGGTAAATTATCTAAAAAAAACCAAGTCTAGATTTTAGGATCAATCTAAAAGAAATGAAGGCGCTAATTTTTGGCAGTTTCAACTCGTAAAACACAATAAAAAACACAGACAAAAGCAATTAGCTGTTAAAATATACCTATATTGATTGATTCAGAGAGAAAAATACATCACAAGTCATTTGGCAGCAAGACACAGCTGTATAATCACCTTCACAAATTAATCACAACCGTGACTTCACTTCAGCATGACTAGCTTCTGATACCATCTGTTACTGAATCACTCACACTAAGCTATTTCTATTCTAGTGGAATAAATGAAAGCTTTCCTAAGCCAACAACCAAAAGAAACCATTCATTTCTTTATCAAAGTGGGGGACGTAATTTATAAGGGAAATTAACTATCAGAACTCCTGTCTGGGTCCGCTCAAAAACTAGGACTTTCTTCTCATCACCACAGCTGAGCACACCACGCAGACAGACAGATGGTCTTTCCTACCATTTCGACGTCAGTCAGGACAGGTGCCCCTAGGGATGGGTACCTTTGACGTTTGAATRGATTCGGTACCAATACAGTATCCCGTACCTGGGAATCGGTACCGGTACTTAACGGTGCCAATTTTCGGTACTTTGTGTGTGTTGTTTTTTCAATAATAAACTTTTATTTTTTATTTAACATATTTCTCAACATATAAAATTTAACAAATATCAAGACAACATCCAACTCTATGTATTGTAACATCAGTTGTGTAACTTATTGCTTTAAAGTGCAAACTCTTGAAAACAACAAGGCTGTTTTTTCTTATTGCACAAATTAAAATCCAGCTCCACGTGTTTCTATTGATGTCATTTCCCCGCTAGAAAAATTGTGTGATGGAGGTCCATGGAAGGCAAATAAGCTTAATTTAAATCAAATAAGCAAAAAGAGGATGGAGTTAAAATAAATAAAATGTATTCAAGCTACATTTTGAGCATCCAAAACGCYCCCAACACTTTAGCTGGCTGCTTGTGCTCTTTCAGGTCAGACGTGTTCMGACTGTCAYCAAGTGCCTCTATTGTTTTCCTCTGCCGCTCTCTGTTTAATGGTGGATGAAATAAAGAAAGTGGTGGTACTTTATTTACTTTGAGCAAGCAAATGTCGTGCTCACAAGATAATTAATCCACCAGATAATTCAGAGGTGATGTGTTTGGCGAGTTTTACTCCGGGAGCTGCGAGGCTTTGAAGCTACGTTCAGACCCATAGCTCTGCCTGTTTACCAGCAGCTGCTGCTGACGTCATTACGCTTTTGCGTGATGCTGCGTTCAGGACAAGCATGGAAAACTCACCACTCTTACMCCAATACGGTCYCAATGCTGCYTTCAGGACAAGCATGGAAAACTCACCACTCTTACGCCAAACCGTCACAATGATGCGTTTAGGTACTGAAACATGGTACCGTTTGATGTTATATGAATAAATACTCAGTAGTACCGACAGAATTCGGTCTTTACATCAAAAAGTATCGAATTCGGTACCCATCCCTAGGTGCCCCTGGGTACCTGGGAGGTATCGAGCGGGTATGATCACCAGTTGCGCTCGCTCTTGGAAGGTCCCGTTCGGGTACAGCTGGACACGTTGAGGCAGTGTCTGCGGTCAGGCTGCTGCACAGGAGGAAGGCGTCCAGGTCGTGACGGATCAGAACCAGATATTCTGAATAGCTTAATTTTCCAAATAAACTGCGTCCTTAAACTACAAAAATAAACTAAAAATAAAAGAAAATAATAAATGCTCCCAAAAGGGGAGAAATACGGAGCTAAAACCTCTCTATCTGTCCTCGTCAGATGCTGCTTCTAGACTGCTAAAAAAAAAAAAGAACACAACCTACTGTTAGCGTTTCAACACTCCTGATTCGCTGCGAGGAAGTCACGTAACACGGTCATGACTTGGTTTTAACAACATGAGATCTAAAATGATTACACAAGCAACTCAATACTTTTCCTTGTGACAGTGATTAAATCAAGATATTATTACAGTGATTGAATCAGAAAAAAAATTACAATACTCTTTTTTTTTTTCTCTTTTTTTTATATATCAGCACTCATGATCAGGGTTGCCGCAGGGTGGTAAAAGGTAGTAAGTTAAAAGAGCTCAAATTAAGGCCAGTGAAAAGTAGTAAAAGATAACAAACAGAACTTGACTTGGTAGTAAATTTTTGATCAACCTGCAGGGCTTAAAATTCTCCGTCGCGAAGAATGTCCGCCAACGGAATTATTTATTGGAATAACAATGTTTTTGTATGTTAAGCTTGTTTATACAGTGGGGAGAACAAGTATTTGATACACTGTTGATTTTTCAGGTTTTCCCACTTGCAAAGCTTGTAGATGTCTGTAATTTTTATCATAGGTACTCTTCAACTGTGAGTGATGGAATCTAAAACAAAAATCCAGAAAAAATACAACGTATGATCTTTAAATAATTAATTTCCATTTTATTGTGTGAAATAAGTATTTGATACACCAGAAAAATGAAACTTAATATTTGGTACAGAAACCTTTGTTTGCAATTACAGAGATCAGACGTTTCCTGTAGTTCTTGACCAGGTTTGCACACACTGCAGCAGGGGTCGGATTTATAAAACTGGCGTACGCACAATTTGAGCCCAGAAACTTGCG
>NW_013952905.1:318644-329846 GCF_001266775.1 Austrofundulus limnaeus | reverse complement strand
GGTCAGGAGTGTCTGCAACTGTTATTTTGTGGGTTGGAAGCAAAAAAGTTTGAAAACCACTGATCTAGTGGAGAAGTGACACATATATGACCAACAGGTCTGACAGCTTTCACCCTCAGCTGTTGACAACAATGTTCATCAGTAATATTTAAAGAACTCAATTAGTGCTTATAAATTTAGCCCATAAATTTATTAAGGGCTAATCCACTAATCAATTAAGAAATTAGCAAAAGCCTTAAAGCACTAATCAGGAGATTAGTTCCACTATTAGTGCTTTAGGGGAACTGTGTCCACCACTGGTTGTTTATTAACTTCCATGTGGTGATATGTTGGCTCTATTTTCGTATGAATAAATCTGTTTTTTTGTTCTCATTTCCTGTCCTTAAAGGTGATGTTGTACATAAAGCTACCTATTTAGTTACTTCATATTTAAAATGTTACAACCTCCCTAAATGTAAAACACATAGAATGTACAGATTTTTTTTTGTCTAATGGGTCATCTTTTTGTCTTGTCATCATTCTGGAACAGCACATAGCTTCATCCTGGAACCATAATGGCGACCCGGTGGAGCTGCTGAAAATCAGTGACAATGTCTCCAAGTTCAGACAGGCTCTGAAAGAAAACCCTCGCTTTCTCCAGGAAAAAGTCAAACACTATTTTAAGGTAAAAAATATTAAATATGTTTTTATTCTCCCTCATAATGTTTGTACTTATTTTTTTAGCCTGACAATGTTTAAAAATGAACAGATCTGTCGAAACAGCCCCTGTGTCTTTTTATTTAAAAGGTCATCGCCAACAAATGGCTTACAGTTTTCACCTCGGGTTATTTATACACTGTTTGGATTCAATGCTAAAGCTTTGTGTGAAACTCCCCGTGCAGGATAACACACATCGTTTGACCCTGAAGATGAGCCCAGATGAGGGCTATCTGGAAAAGCAAGCCGAAGCTGAGGAGAAGAAGCTGCAAGAAAAGATTCAGGCTCTGTCAGATGCAGATAAAAAACTGATTTATCAAAAAGGTAACACGTTCTTTTGAAATTCATGCTGCTCACTTATTTCTTCTCTGTTTTGTTTGTATTTTGGTGTCTACAAGGTGCTTCTGACACAGTTCTGTGTTGTTTTCTAAAGGTCTGGAGTTACTGGCTGCTCAAAGTCAAGTTCAGGATGCTTCGACTCTGCCTGCACTCAAAGTGTCCGACATCGAGCCGACGATACCCATCACCCCTGTTCAGATGGGCTCTGCAGGTTCTGCAGCATACTTCTTTGTCTTTGCCTCACCGGAGATGTCTGAGAAATGATCTGTTTGTGTTTGAAGTGTTTTTGTCCTGACCTRCACAGGAGATGTGCCGGTGCAGTACTGTGAGCAGCCCACCAATGGTTTGGTGTACTTCAGGGCCATGTGTAGTCTCAACACTCTGCCGGAGGACCTCAGGGTTTATGTCCCACTCTTCTGCAGCGTGGTCACCAGGTGAGSTCACCCGACGAGCATGGATGTTCGTTTTACCCAGAAACATGCTTCAGATTGGTCCGGTCATTTTTAGAGGTTCTTTCAAATGAATTAAAAAAATACAAAAATAATCTTATGGAACAGATGTTCTGCTGCTAGTCTTTACTTTGCATCCCTTTATTTTTACCAGTTCTAACTCACAGGGGCATCTAGTTTCTATTTTAGTTCAGTTCAGTGCCTTTATTGTTCCCCCAAGGAGAGAAATTTGATTTGCAGCCAGGGATTTCCAACATACAAACACAACATAGACAATGTCGAAGCGTACAAGCAGCAATTTATAAAGGTTTAAATAAATTTTAAAACTATAAATTTAGAATCAAAAAGAAAAAATAAGTGGGTCCTCTAGATGGGTTCTTCTTTAGTGAAACGTTTCGTCTCTCCTCCAAGAGACTTCTTCAGTCTGATGAGTTTCAGGTGAACTCAGCCTTATAAGCACTGCCTCCACATGGACAAACAGGTTAGTCACATGCAAAAGAGGGCCATCGACTAATAATAGCTCTATTTAGTTACATGCATAAATTGAACTATTCAAGCTTTAGGCCCTCCCTGCTGTGAAATTATCATTTCTGATCAGATTCTTAACCGTCTCCATGGCAATGCTCAGAGAGGAGAAACCACTCTGTTGAAATTTGACTGCCACAGGCAATGTATGTGCTTATCAGAGTACTCTAGAAGAAACTCGGACTTTGCGGCTACGTCCCAGCAAGAAATCTGACAGAATTGTCACCTCCTTATTAAAATTAGTTCCTGTCTTCCAACCCCCACAAGTCTGTTTGATCTCAAAAAGACTGTTGTTTCCTCTTCAAAGGCTCGTACCTCCACCACCAGACTCTCTTCTAGCTTGACTGATCAAAGGACTACATTCATCATTAAATGTGAAAAAAGGAAAAAGATGAAGAAATGTTTTCTGTATATCTAATTGTCTGTTTTATATATGTTATTGCAAAGAAATGTCATTTAATCCATTTCTTTTACAGAAATAACCAAAAGCCATTTAAAAAAATCCACTACGTTTTTGCTTAATTAACTATTCAGTGGAATAGCTGTGTATTGTGTTTGTTTTTAGATGAACTTCTCCTGAAGAAGAGGTGTCTTATTTCATGATTCAAGCATAGTGTGTTTTATTTTTTTCTATATATGTTAAAGCACTTTAGAAAATTCAGGACTTGATTTTAATAATTAAGTGTGTGACAATCTTATATTTCTGAGGCAAAACAGATGTCTCCTCTCCCCCTCTTTAATTAGATGCAAGATAATTAAACTAAAACACACTCCTTTCTTTGTCTTCGAAGTAAATTTTCCCTCCAAACTTGATTTGCTGAAACCCTTTTAGTGACATCCCTGATATACTGTTTAACAATTTAATTGGACAACTCAAAAACTTTTAACTCGTGAGTTTAATTATTACTTCCATGTGTGTTAAATGGAAAACGTTCTGAGTTCACAACATCAATTAATGGTTGATCTGACTGGTTGCCTTAGAAAAGTTAAAAGAATTTTTAAATAACATCCCAGTAACTTAAAATCCTAGTTACTAAACTATTTCTCAGCTGGTAACAACTGCACGCTTTAAAAGGAGGAAGTTACAGTTAATTAGTGGTTTTGAGGTTGCATTCTTATGACTGGGCTGCTTGGATAGGTTTGTAAACACGATGAAATGGGGATGTACCCCTAAGATAAAAGTAACTCGATGCTGAGCTAATCCTCCATCTCTCACTCAAGCAGGTTGATCTATAATCTGTACAGCTTGCTCTGACCGAGTTTATGTACTGACCCCAACCCCAGAGACGGAGGAGTGAGTAAATAAGGGGTGTCCTTAGACCAATGAACACCTGGTAAACTGAGGGTCCTTAGGGAAGCAAACATGGCGCCCAACGTGGGGCCCCTGGTGTCCTGAGAGACCCCCGGGACTAGCGTCAGAAAGGGTAAATCCCAAAAAGTCCAAAAAAGTGAAGAAAAATAGACGAAAGTGGACTTCGGCGATCTGCAAGGTTGAAAGCAGACCGTAGGGAAGACTGGCTGGGCCGCTGGACTCCCGCCCCTGCAGGAACTGCGCAGCGTGTGTGTAGGGTAAAGAAAGGTCTCACTGAGTGTAGCCTTAGCCCCAAGAAGGTGAGATAAGTAGCCAAAAACCGTTGACCCCCATCTCAGATTTGTTCGTACGGCAAATGACTTTCTGGGYCCGACCCTCCTACCTGGACAAGGAACAGCGAAAATATGGCAGCTTTATACCCACCTGAAGAGGTGGATAAGAATAGACAGCCGAATGAACCCTGCGAGAGCGCAAACACTGCAGTGTTCCTGCCATATCATGTAATTCTCTATGGAGAAGGGTGCAAAGAGTGGCACCCCAGTGCTATCGAGCTGCTAGCCAAACACAGCAAGGAAGGAGAAGCTAGAGAAGCTGCAAAATTACTGGATGAACATATGAAGGGCATCGAAGTATTGGAAGGATCCAAGATCGATGATTTATCACTGCTAATAGTAGTGAGAAATCCCACTAAAACAAAGAAAAAGGAGCACATTAAAGTGTGGCTGCAATGGTAGATTATAAAGCTGGAAAAATGAGGAGACAGAGAGACAAAATCCCTCATCAGCTCATCCAGCAAATATGACCCAATAGTCAAAATGGTGGCGGTACAAATGGGCATCGAACCCAACCCCAGCGACAGAGGAGTGAGTAAATAAGGAATATCCTTAGACCTACAKCTGGTAAACTGAGGGTCCCTAGGGAAGCAAACATGGCGCCCAACGTGGGGCCTTGCATACAAACATTAAAAGCAGTCATCTGTAAATTTATAGATGAGATTAAAAAACTACGAGTTTAGAGAGCTGATTGCAGTGGGTACAAAAGAGTTCTTCCATTTGTTTCTTTTAATCCCGGGAGGCCTGAAACTCAGGCCAAAGGGAAGAAGCTGGAATTCTGTGTTTAAAAGGTGGTCTGAGCGGTGCAGGATAAGCCTTGCTTTTTGGGCAATACAACAAATAAAAATATCATTATGGTGGGATTGGGTTACCCCATTTATCTTGTTTGCCGCAGTAACAATTTTGTTTAAGCAGTTTTTGTTCTGAACACTTAGATTTCCAAACCAAGCAACTATAGAAAAAGTTAAAAAAAGATTCAATAAAATACTTATTAAAAAGGCTCATGATCCTTCTGTTTTGTACTAAAAGTGTTCAACTTCCTTTATTCCTTAATTTTATAATATTTTCAAACCAAACTATGATGGAAGAAAAACACTGTTTCTCTTAGTTTTTCTCTTTTGGGAAGGGGTGTTGGGTTGGAAAAAAGCACATTAAACAATGAAAAAAAAATCACTGCCTAACCCTGCTTACAAACTCGGACCTAAATGCCAAAACTGAGGATTAGGGACGATAGAAGAAAGCCCAAGAAATATCTATTTTTAACCACTTATCAGGGTCCAGGTTGTATGGACAGGCCTTCTCAGCATTAACTGTCGGTCACCTGTGAGGAAAGAAGGGATGCGTTGATATGAACTGTGCATTTTAAAGAAGTGACTAAGGGTTGTTAACTGTTCGGTTAGGATGGGCTGTGGAGCTCTGGACTACAGACAACAGGCCCAGCAGATGGAGCTGAGGACGGGGGGGATGTCTGTCTCCAGTCAAATCATCCCTGACTCGACCCAAATGGACACGTTTGAGCAGGTGGGTGCCAGAATTGAGGTTCTGAATCCCTGACGATCTGTGTACAGCCTACATGTCAGATCTGGAAAACAATTCTAGAAAAGGACTGGAAATATGTCTCGGCAAAGTTAAGTTAGCTTTACATTCTAAAGTCACGGTGACAGAAAGCTGCTCTGAGGAGGAATGCTGATGAAAAAATGGATGATGACATTAAAYCAACATTTCAACCATAACATTTAAATGACCCGTTTCCTCTTTTTGGATAAAAATGATTTTCTGCTACATTAAACTTCCCTTCTCATTGTTTCTGGTCTCTGTCCCAGGGTGTCCTCTTGTCCTCTTCCTGTCTGGACAGGAACCTTGCTCACATGTTTCAGCTGTGGAGTGATATATTCAACAGGTACTGTGAATCTGATCGTTTCATCTGAGGAGCCTTTCAGGTTTTACAAACCAATAAATGTGTTTTTGTCGCTCAGCCCCCATTTTGACAACGAAGAGCGTCTGAGAGTGCTGGTGATGATGTCAGCGCAGGAGCTGGCCAACGGGATCTCCTCCTCTGGTCACATGTATGCCATGACCCGAGCCAGTCGCCACCTGACATCAGCTGGGGGGCTTCAGGAGACGTTTGGTGGGATGGAGCAGGTAGTTCTGTGAACACATCCACCTGAAATAATGTGTGAAGAAGGTTTGGAGCATAAAAATATCAGCATAGACTAAACAATTCACAGTTCATGAATGATTACTGAAAGTTGCTCAAGAAGCTAAAAGATAAATGCAAGCTAAAAGTAGGAAAACGCTAGCTAAAAGAGGCTAAAGTCTTGTTATGATGAAAAAATAAGACATTGGCTAAAAACTAAAATGTTTAAAAGGCTAACTAAAACTAAAAATAGCAAAAGGCTAGCTAAAAAATTAAAGTAGCTAAAGGCTAAAATGCTAGCTAAAAAAATAAAAGTAGCAAAAGGCTAAAAGACTAGCTAAAAAATAAAAGTAGCAAAAGGTTAGCTAAAAATAAAAATAGCAAAAAGCTAGCTAAAAAATAAAAGTAGCTGAATGCTAAAAGGCTTGTAAGAAAATTCGTATTCAATAAACTGAAGTCGATATTAAAAACACCATTGTTAAATAAAATGATTTGCAGAAGGAATCAAAACCATACAACACCAGAATTCTGGATCTGAGTGAGGTTTATTGTCACTCAAGCTGACAGGAAACCAACACTGGCAAAAAACCAGGAAGTTCATCTATTTATACAGGTTCTTCAATGCCTGCGTTCGCCCCCTACTGACCTACGGCTGAATCACAGGCATTCAGACAAAATTCTCATCTACTGTTATCATAACGGTTGATTATGTGTTGTCACCTATTTCGGACATGTAACTAATCTATATCAATCAAAACATAATAGATCAAACACTGTCAACATTACAAAAAGGAAAACCTAAGAATATAGTGTTGTGCTTCTAACATCAGCACTAACCTCTAATAACTTTAAATTTCTTCAGGCTGGCTAAACATTAAAGTAGCAATAGGCTAGCTAAAAATAAAAATGGCAAAAGGCTAACTAAAAAATAAAGTAGCAAAAGGCTAGCTAAAAATAAAGTAGCAAAAGGCTAGCTAAAAAATGAAAATGGCCAAATACTAGCTAAAAAATAAAAATAGCAAAAGGCTAACTAAAAAACAAAAGTAGCAAAAGGCTAAAAGGCTAGCTAAAAATAAATGTAGCAAAAGGCTAGCAAAAAAATAAAAATGGCAAAAGACTAGCTAAAAATAAAAGTAGCAAAAGTCTAGCTAAAAAATAAAAGTAGCAAAAGGCTAGCTAAAAAATAAAAGTAGCAAAAGGCTAGCTAAAAATAAAAGTAGCAAAATGCTAACAAAAAGCTGAAAAAATGTTGAATTCACAGGCTTTAAATAGCTCAATAGCTTTTATTATAAATATTCTATTTATAATAAAAGAATATTGACGTAATTTGACAAACTCACTTATCTTCATTGTGGCAGAAATAGATCGTATTTTATTATTACTGCATTACATACTAGGGGTGTAACGATACATCGATCTATACTGATATATCGATTTGAATGGATCATGTTATATTGAGGCAAAATGAAAATATTAATCTATGTCATCATCAAATGCTCGATGGGAGTCGATGTCATATACCCAGCTAACGGTCATTTTGTTAGATGGGCATATGATATTGCATTATATCAATCGCAGACAATTTAATTGAATCAAAATCGTATTGTGACAGACTTTGTGATATTGAGAAATACTGAGTCGTCATCCAAACTTATTGATGCAATATTGTATTGTTATAAAGCTGGTGATGTACACCCCTCTTCCATACAGTAAATTTAGTGATGAGAACGAGTAGGGTCATACAGTATTTTTGGAAACCCTTTACTGTCAGTTTCTGGTTTTCCTGCTCTGTGTGATTCAGAGGTGATAAATTGTGTTTTTATTTCAACATTAGGTGAAGTTTATGAAGAGGGTAGCTGAGATGCCAGACCTCAGTCAGGTCATTCGAACATTACCCAGAATCAAAAAACACCTTTTCAACCCCGAAAACATGAGGTGAGCTCATTTTCAGCCTAAATAATTGACTTTTTCTTAAGTATTTTCAGCACAGAGGACCTGATGTTTCAGTCTTTTTGCCCGTTTTTAAAATGTTTTTGTTAATCTGTGGCGTTTGTGTTTCTGTATTTTTCACTTTGTGTCTCCAGGTGTGCGATCAATGCAACTCCTSAGAAAATGTCTGAATCAGCAGCACAGTTGGAGAGTTTTATAAAGGATGTTGCTGAAAACAAAAAAGAACGCAAACCTGTGAGAACAAATATTATTAAGGTAGGATTGTTCCAGTTAAGTCAGACGGCTTCCTCATTTAGAAAAAAGAAAACAATTTGGTTCATTTTTATGTTTTTCCTGTTTTACAGAAACCTCTTGACCCTGTTGATGATTCTGGACCATTTAGAAATCTCATAACTGTAAGTTTCATGTTTAAAGCATGTATTTTTTGTACATAATAAAATATGTTATAAATATTTATAATAATGTCTGAAATGTTTTGTTTGTTTTATCTTACAGGAGCCAAATTTRCAACCGTGTCAGATGAAGACGTTCTTCCAGATGCCCTTCCCAGTTAACTTTGTCAGCGAGTGTATCCGTACTGTGCCGTTCTGCCACCAGGATTATGCCAGGTAACTAAATTATCTGTTAATGTTGCAGGGGTTACCCATCGCAGAAATACACATTTCCACTTGTCTTTGACTCTGGTTTAAAAAAATCCTTTCTTAAAAGATTTATTTTATTTTCTTTAATAAACAAAATAATAATGTTCTTCATGTTTTTGATTTATATTCTCTTTTAAATACAAGTTATTATCAATTTATAAATCAAAGTTGTCTAATGAATTAATCTTTGCATTATTTTCAGTAAAAAANTGACAGGTTTCTGCAGAGCTTAAAAACTGCTGAAGAGCAGGGAAATGACTAAAACGTGCAGGATAGTGGTCCTCAAGGACCAAGATTATAAACCTCTGGTTTAAACTGAGGTTCATTTTGACAAACATCAGATATGTTTTTGATTTAGTGCCAGATTCTATTTTTTAAAATGTATTTTTACAATCACTGTGTAATGTTTAAGTTCTAACTCGGTAAATATTTGTATCAGTACTCTATATTTGCGTGTACCCAAACTGAAGTACTCGTCCTCAGTTTTTCTGATTGTATTGTTTCACACTTTGTGTGTCTGTGTGAGAGAGAGTGTTTCTCTGTCTTTTCTACTTTTCTCCAGCTGTCTGTCTCTTTTCTCTCAGGATTGTCTCTCTCTCTTTTTCTTTGCCATCTCCCTCCCCACAGCATACTCTCTCTCACTCTTTCTCAATCTGACAGTAACATTAAATGCTATCAGCTGATGAATGCTGTTTTTATACAGAGAAAAAGTTTTACCAGTTTTCCCTAAAATTACAGTGTAATTTGCTTGATTTTTTTTTGCTGATTATTTAGTTTGAGGATTTGGCGCGTTATCAATAATCTATTGGGAATGAAACATCGGCTTGTGAAATTTTAATGTCATTGCAATTTGTTCATATTCTGAAAAAAAAAAATCCAAAGTCTTCTTGAAATTTATTTGGAACATTTATGTGTGTGAGGTCTTGGTGAAGACAAAGTCACTGTTACATCTTCAAGTGGGATAAAGTTTTGTCTTTGAGAGACGGGGCGTTAACTAACTGTACATGGATCAGTGGTGTGAATCCACCATTCCCCCAAAAAAGGCCGCTGCTCGATTTTGTGTTGGCAGTAAAAATATTGTAGAGGTAGTAAAAATAGGTAGTAAAAGGTAGTAAATTCAACTCTAGGATTTGTGTATAAACCCTGATGATATAATTATGAGTATCGCCTCTAGGATCACTGTCAGACCAAAAATGAAATTATGACTCAGGAATGTCTTTGTTCTTTGTTTTGTTATCATCTAAGCAGGTATCTTGAGACCTGAAGTCTGGCAATTGTCCCTTGGAGAAGCTTCAAAGGGTTTAACAATGATGCTTAAACAATGAGGCATTCCCAGTTCCTGTTCTGTCTTTACAAGTTGTGTGGTTTTTTTTTTTTTTTTTTTCTTATAGACAGACTACAGCTAAAGTTCCTCTGAGTGAAGTGACCAAGATAAGGAAAAAAAATGGGGGGCGGTCACAGGAGATACAGTCATTATTTCCCATTGAGAAGTTGCAGAGGTTTAAAGGTGAAGTTAATAGAGGCAAGAGTTTGTCTGTTGATGAAAAGATTCACGTTACGCTACAAATCCCCCCTTTGCAAATCACAACCTTGTCCACGGTTGTGAATTGCACACGTCAGCATAATGTGAATGGCAAGTTGCACAGTCATGGTGGTAGATCTTGATGTACTTCCATAGCATTTGTCCAGAAAATGTTTAAAAAGTTAATCCAGTGAAGGTATATCCAAACAGGAACAGGACAGGTCCGGATAATCCAGATGGTGAGTTTGGTTGATTCACTCATCAGGTGGTGAGGTAGATCTCTGAAGAATGAAGTCGAGAGGGTCCGTCTCTGGTCGGATGAGTTTGCTCTCTGACGATTGGAGTCGAGGAGATCTATCTCTGGTCGGATGAGGTAGCTCTCTGATGAGCAGAGTCGAGAAGGTCCATCTCTGGTCAGGATTAGGTGGCCCTCAGGGTTGAGGTAGGTTTGCTCTCTTATCTGGTGGTGTGCTCTCTAGATAAGTTATCAGGGGGACCTACAGGGGTACTGATCTTAGTCAGGCTACAACTATGTAATTTCTCTAGGGGAGTAACTCAGAAAAACATTAATAAAATCGTTGACGACCTATCGTCACTAATCTATGATTAAATGAATAACATAAATGACATAAACTTGTCAACGTGCTTCTGACATGTTCTACAGGATGGTGGGACTCTAATTGTCATGGGGGACTAGATCAAGTTTATGACATAGCTAAAGGATGGGACTCTTTGTTGTGGGAGACTAACAAATGAAAATTAAAGTAAGATTAATGGCAAAATAAACTAGTGATTTATCTTGAGGTGGGAACTCCAAGGATCTACTCTTGAGTTCTACCGCTTCAGGGGGAAGTTGATATTTTTACCTCTGAATCCTCATCTTCATCCAGATAAAAGATGTTAGGAGTCTGGATGGGTCTGCCATCTTTACTTTTAGCAAGGCGAAGGAAACGAGCGGTGAATTGGTCGAACTACGCTTGCATGGACCGCTTGTGACGAAGATAGATGAACGTCATTACTGCGATAATCAGATATCCTAATATTACAAGTGAAAACATTAGAGTATCGATCGAGGACCAAGCGTAGGCGATAGGGGGAGTCGGCTTTTTGTTGTTAGACTCCAGGATTTTTAAAACTTGTTTAATAGGTTCTATGTCGATAGTTTGTGAACCTTCAAACTGTATTTTCTCGAGGGTTTGAGTCTCAAGTTGAAGTTAGGCCTGTCACGATAACAAATTTTGCTGGGCGATTAATTGTCTCAAAATTTATTGCGATAAACGATAATATTGCCTGGTGACC
>NW_013952905.1:316468-317644 GCF_001266775.1 Austrofundulus limnaeus | reverse complement strand
GAATAATCGATTAATCGTTTTTAAACATTTTAAATTTCCAGTGTACAGCACTCACATCAGAATAACTTATAGATTTGTTGTTAGAATAATCGATTAATCAAAAAAATAATCGTTAGATTAATCGATTAGAAAATAATCGTTTGGTACAGCACTAGGTGACAGGTAGATCAATACGGCTTGAGGTGTCATGCAAGTCGTAGGCTACAGTAGCGGTTTTAGCCAGGGTGTTAACGAGCCAGCGAGAACCAACTACTTCGGCTTGAGTATCAGTGACTTGGTGTTGAGGGGTTATAGTCATCGCYCATCTGGAATCTTTGTTTGCTGGTCTAAGGCCACAGATTCCAACGGTGTTATTGCGCACAAAGGTTTGCTCGGACAGAGATAATGGATGTCATGGGTGAGAGTGCACATGCGGAGGTTAGGCGCTGTCCTTGTGTCGTCTTCCCTCATGTTTGTCATAATCCTTGAGCCAGACTGTGACATTGTAATATCGTATTGTGATAAAGCTGGTGATTCACACCCCTCTTCCATACAGTAAATTTAGTGATGAGAACGAGTAGGGTCATACAGTYTTTTTGGAAACCCTTTACYGTCAGTTTCTGGTTTTCCTGCTCTGTGTGATTCAGAGGTGATAAATTGTGTTTTTATTTCAACATTAGGTGAAGTTTATGAAGATGGTAGCTGAGATGCAAGACCTCAGACGGGTCATCCGAATATTACCCATAATCAAAGAACACCTTTTCAACCCCGAAAACATGAGGTGAGCTCATTTTCAGCCTAAATAATTGACTTTTTCTTAAGTAGTTTCAGCACAGTGGACCTGATGTTTCAGATTTTCACCTGTTTTTAAAATGTTTTTGTGTTTTTGTTAATCTGTGGTGTTTGTGTTTCTGTATTTTTCACTTTGTGTCTCCAGGTGTGCGATCAATGCAACTCCTGAGAAAATGTCTGAATCAGCAGCACAGTTGGAGAGTTTTATAAAAAATGTTGCTGAAAACAAAAAAGAACGCAAACCTGTGAGAACAAATATTATTAAGGTAGGATTGTTCCAGTTAAGTCAGACGGCTTCCTCATTTAGAAAAAAAGAAAACAATTTGGTTCATTTTTATGTTTTTCCTGTTTTACAGAAACCTCTTGACCCTGTTGATGATTCTGGACCATTTAGAAATCTCATAA
>NW_013952905.1:305623-308204 GCF_001266775.1 Austrofundulus limnaeus | reverse complement strand
GGGCCAGAGGCCCCAAGCCCCAGCAGGCAGTCACCAGGCCAGGCCAGCACATGCCCCAGCGCCCAGCCCCAGACCCCGAGAACCCCCATCACGCCAGCAGCCAACCGCACACCCTACCAGGGGGCCGAGTAGCAGCGGGCCCTCAGACAAACCAGCAGTGAGGGGCGGGCCAGACCCCAGCCTGACAAATACCCAAACATACACATACACAATTGCACCATCCCACCCTCATCCTCACACCCACTCATTCAAAGACATACAAGGACGCCACATTCCACTCATACCCCCGACACACTCTATACCCCCCAGGTCCAGGACATGCACCCACCCCCTACAGGAGGCAGCACACACCCGAACCCAGGGGGTAGGCCCAATCATTCTGGGGTGGAGAGGAGCAGATAGCCAAGGCCCGGCCCGGGCCGCACCAGGCCACCCGGCCAGCCCCTCGCCGCAGAGAAGCCACGCCCACGACTACCCCCCTACACCGCCAATGGCCAAGCGCACCCCCCAGCCAACCACCCACCAGAACCCAGCAGCCACCCCGGCCAGCGGGCCACCCATAGGAACAAGGAGCCAGACCTCAGGAGACCAAGCAGCACCAGGGAGGATGGAGAGCCAGCCCCGCCCCCGGCAACCGTCCAAGCCCCGATCCCACCCACAGCCCAGGARCGCACCCGGCGGCCCGCSCTTCTTCAGGACCCCATCCCCAAATGGTCCATTTTAATATGTGTCGAAGTTAAACTTGTTGTGCCTAGAAACAGGTGTAAAAATTGTTTCTGCTCTGGCAAGTTCTTCAGACTCAACGGTTTCCATTTTTCCTTCTGTTTAGCGAGAGCCAAGGTTGTGCCGTAGTTTTTCCTCTTTAGAAAAATTAACACACGAACCTGGCTCGGACAGTCTGAGAGAGAAAGAAGACGAGAAAACAGCTTTTTTTTTGTCTCCGTTCTTCCTACGGGAAGGGCGGCCAGACAGAGGTTTTTGTCTCAATTGCTAATGAGAAAAATACTCTGTCTTGGTTTGATGCACGCCAGCCTCAAGTCACCTTTGAATTTTTTGTCCTGAGAGAGAACTTGACCCTGGACCCTGGTCTCTTGACTAAACGGCAGATTTTCTGAGATGCTGAACCCACAAACCCTGGAGTCGTACTGGTCTTAAGCCTCCTGACCTGGATGTCTTAAGGGACCGAGTCCTCCTGACCCAGGTGACTGACGGTACACACCCAAGTATAAAGAAGCTGGTTTTGTTTGTAAGCTAGAAGATCCAGCCGAGTGGGAGATGCAGATTCTGGGCTGTTCTGGTTCTAATTTTGATAAGACAACTGATAAAAAATAAACCTTTACTAATCCACTTTTTCTTAACTTTTCTCAAGCTTACCAAAAGTAAAGGGCCTGTAAAACTGAGTTTAATAACATATAAAAGCCTGGTTTACTGTTTTTTCTGTTACAGTTTCATTAATTACTTTGGACGCAAAGTATTTTTGTTAATGTTAACTCATAAAGTTCTAATTATTAGCCTTAATTGTATATAGTTAGTTCATTTGTTCTGTAAATAAAATAGTTTATTTTAGAAAATTGAAATTGAACTGACTGCCTTTTCTCACTTTGATTCTGGGAGGTATTGGTCTTTCATAAAAAGAACCCGTTTCAAAACAGGAAAAACATGGTTAAAATTTAAAGAATTATTTAAATTCATTGCTTGTTATAGATTCAGGTTGTATTTCTTTTATTTCCCACCCTGACTTAACTGAAAACGTATTTTTATAGAAACTAATGGACTGGTTAACTTTTTAATTATTTTTAAAAAGCTTTTATTTTCTAAAAATCCTGTCCAATTCTCAGTCTGGTTGTTTTTTTTCCATCTGTCAGTTTGAGCATTTTGGCGAGGATGATGACAGCAAAATTTCTGCATGGAGAAATCCGGGAGAAGGGTGGAGCTTATGGAGGCGGGGCCAATATGGGAGGCGGCGGCGTGTTTTCCTTTTACTCCTACAGGTCGGGTTTGTAATGGAACATAGATCCTGTCCTGATTTAGACATACTGTGAATCTAAGCAGATAGGAAAGATGTTTTGGATTTACGTGGTGACTTTATGCTTCTGTAAATATATTGTTTTTATTTGTTTGTTTTGTTAATGTTGGACTCAGATCAGATTTGTTTTAACAAAAATAATAATTTAAACTCGTAGTAAGAGATCGGCATGCCAATTCTAAAATGAAATTGTTTTGAAATATTGTGCAATCCAAAAAGCAACTCTGCTTTATTAAACTAGCTTCGGTTCTGCAGGGATCCGAACTCTGTGCAGACATTATCTGCATTTCATAAAGGAGTGGAGTGGGTCAAATCAGGACAGTTCTCTCAACAAGACGTGGATGAAGCCAAGCTGTCTGTCTTCTCTCTTGTAGACTCACCTGTGGCCCCCTCAAACAAAGGTAAGACAGCATCTACACAGAAGATGTTCCACACAATACCTTCTTTGCCTGAAATCTGTCAGTGATCTTTATTTTGGCTACAATTAGAATCATTTCTCCCACTTTTTTCTTACTTTTAGCATGAATTTATACTGATGCTGTGTAAAGATGGTAA
>NW_013952905.1:291137-305440 GCF_001266775.1 Austrofundulus limnaeus | reverse complement strand
ATTTTATTTTATTTTATTTTGTTTTTTCAGCTGGAACGCACAACATGAAAACTCATCAGTGTTTTGCAAAATCCTCCGTTAAGAACTTTCATAATTCCATTCTGTACAAACTCATTAAATGACCTCAGATTGTGAAAATAAAACAAAGCTGAATCAGTTTTCTGTTTTGCCACAAATAGAAATAACGTTTGAGTGCTGAAAAACTGCTGTAATTTCAAAAAGAAGCTGAAACTGAAAAGCTAATTGCTGAATCAGCATTCACTCAAGTAAATGAGCACAAAACCCAGTTGTTGTTTTTTTCCACACAATAACTGCTTTATTTCCTCTGACTGGACAGTCTTAGTAAAGCAACATGAACAATGTGCAGTTTGACACGTTTTCCACTTCACTGTAACTACAGAGACCTGCACAGAAACAACAAGGTGCCACATTGAAAGCCCAGGATGGATACAAGTAGCGAAGGCAACAACACAACACACACGTACAGTTAGCTGACTGTACGCACGACTGGCCAGTCCTGGACCCTGACTCCACCTCCTCCTTCAGGCTTCAGGGTTGTCCGGTCGAGGTGTCGACATTCTTGGGTGTGCATGATCCTCCAGACGTAGATGAACACTTTTTTAGGTGTTTACACTAAATTATGCTCTTGGATATACAAGAATAAAAGCTAGACTTTAAACACGTGACCCTGCTCAGTGTGCTGTGTTGAAAARGAGCTACATTTCTGGGACTAGAACCTAAATACAGTACATCATGAGTAGTGCATATATTAAATTCTCTGTGATAACTTTGGGTAGCTAAATACAGTGTTAGCTGTTAGCATGTTTAAAATAAATATATATCGTCCTCTAATCTGATTTCAAATWGACTCTCGCTCTTAGAAAAGCACCGTGCRTGTATGATATAATCTTAATTTTTATTCCCTACAATTAAAACTTTCATAACATTCAGTCAATCAACAATCACCCGATCAGTCGTTGTGTGAGCGGCTAGTTTCCTGCAGGAGTGCAGCTGTCTGCAGACGGATCAGATGGAAGCCGTGAAGTCGCTCTCTTTGGGTCGGACCTGGGCCACGTGTTCCAGCTGGCCTGAGTCGGACATGTCGTAGTCGGTCTCGTACTTGGCCAGGATTTTCATCACGGGACGGAGTTTCAGCCACCACTGCTCGGTCGGGATCCTGTGGCTGAAAGGAGAAAGTTTGAGGGTGAAAAAGGGGTAAAGCTTTCTTTTACGGTACACTTATTACCATGTAACTGGGAGGTAATAAAATAAATGTAATTTAATATAATTGCTACCTTATTTCATGTAATTACAAGGTAATAAAAATGTTATTTAATATAATTACTACCTTATTACCATGTAATTATGAGATAATAAAAAATAAAATTAAATCTAATTACTAACTTATTACCATGTAATTACATGGAAAAAATGTAATTACTACCTTATTACTATGTAATTACAAGGTAAAGTGTAATTAAATACAATTGCTACCTTATTACCATTTAATTACGAGGTAATAAAATGTAATTAAACGTAATTACTACCTTATTACCATGTAATTATGAGGTAATAAAAATGTAATTAAATGTAATTACTACCTTATTACCATATAATTACATGCTTCATGTAATTACATGGTAATTAGGGTACAAAAAACTACTGTTAGTAAAACTACATTTATACAATCAAAATTACTATTCAATAGTAACTCAACACTATTTATAACCAAAAGACTACAACTAAATTTTGGGGTTAGTGATTAATTGCAATAAAATATAACTTTAAAACTGTCCAAATTACCTACTACCTATTTAGGTGTTACATAGTGAATTGTAATACATTACCAGGTAAGTGCTACATTACTGCAGACAATTAACTACATAGTAAAATTGTACCCTAATTACCACGTAGTTACATGTAATAAGGTAGTTACCATAATTACATTTTTTATTACCTTGTAATTACATGGTAATATAAGGTTAGCGTAAAAGAAAGCGTTACTGAAAACGGCAACCTTTCCCACCATTTTCCCCACMTGATAACCTGGAAAAAACCCTCTTTGATGGCAGTCATAAGTCTTAACTGCTGCAGCAACATTACCGGGAGGACACGCACGGAGGCCGTGGAGCTAAATTTGGGATTTAATCTATTTCTCAGAGGAGCGTTGGCATTTTTTTCATGCTGCAGCTGCAACATCACACAGTAAAACACCCAGCAGGGAGGTGAAAACAACATGTCTGATCAGCTGGAGCAACGAGTTTCTCAAGATGAAGTGACTGTGGGTGAAAGTGCAGTGAGACGAGACAATAACGTGTGTTWGTCAAACCTGGACACTTCCCAGGTGTGAGAAAATCAAGGTTTCATGGAGTGGTCAGAGATTTGGAATGAAAACCTTTCTAAAAATCTGTTTAAAATCCTCTTGTTCCTTTATGTACTGGCAACAAACAGTTCTGTTAAAATTTTGTGGATAAGCATGAAGATTTTCCATCTGCTTTCCAATTTGAGACCATCATATCAGAATATTCTGCAAGTTTTAATTTCACAAAAACAGTCTTGATTATTCTTTCTTGCTGCAAATAAATCGTGTTGAGATTACGGAGAACTTAAAGAAAACATCCTGCTTTTAAATCCTTTCCACATTTAAATCATTCAGTTGGGTCTTTATAAAGTGAAACTACAATGCTGTGATCTGAATTCTTTCTTTTGCCACTTTTCTGCTGTGTGTCTCAGAGCAGCTGGTTTTGTTACCGTTCCTTTAAGACGCTTCAAGCCCCGCCCCCCTCCGGCTTCCAGACCGATCCACTCCAGTTTAAGAGAGGGGAAAGTTTTCTTAGCTTGTAGACATGTTTTATTTACAATTTAATAAAAATATGTCAACAACAGAAGACCTTGCATGTTGGAACCAGAGTCTGACCCAGAACCAGAGGTGAATTAAAACTAGGAAATTGTAGTTGGTAAGTCCAGAACTTATTAAGCAATTCCGTCAAATAACCTGCACAGGTAAAACAACATCAACAAAAAAATACATTTAGCTAGAAGCCAAGAAGAAGTTTACTTACATTTTTCACCACATCTAAAAACAACATCAAAAAAAAAAAAAAAAAAAAACAAGTCTATAGAATCTTCTATCTTACACAAAGTCGGTCTCTTCCTGAAGCTGTGCCACCGGCTGAAAGACCATCGCTCTTCGACGCATCCCCAGCAGACAGGCGCTCTCCTCTGAATTAGCAAAGACCCTCCCTGTGTTAAAGAAGAACACCTGTTGTTTTAAACCGAGACACACCAAACGACAACCTGAGTTTATGTCTGAAAATCACGTCAAACTCCAGCACCTCCTTTGTAGGACTCTTTGAGCATCCGTGTGATCCACTGAACGGCTTTAGCTGCAACTTTGGTGCCAAAGTTTCTGTCAAAAGGAGATGGAGCTCCTCCCTGGTAACAAGAAAATATACAGAATACCCCTTTAGTCATCATCAAGTAGAGAAAAAAAAATGAATCTACTATTGTAAAGTTTATGTTTCATTCAAATAGGTCACTAGTTAGAAATAATTTACATCATTTTACTGACCCAATGTGTTTGTTCTAAACTGATTTGTGTTAAACTTTCCTTTAGGATCATAAATGTGATTTTTCATAAATATTCAAACGTGCTTTATGAGCTGATTGAGTTTGCAGAATTCCTCTGGAGTTTTCATAAAGCAACCTCAGCTTTTACCCCGCTGACCTGTGACCTGGAAAAGCGAGGCTTCGCTCTGCGCGTTTCTGACTACCAAATGGTCTATTAGTGAATTTAACCTGGACCAGCAGTCTAAACACCTCYGCACAGAGCCTGTTGTGTTTCCTGTGTAGTACTGTGTGTATCTCTACCTGCTGCATGTGACCCAGGATGTTCTTCCTGCAGTCGAACACGCCTCGACCTTCCTCAGAGTACAGCTGGTAGATGAAGTCGGTGGTGAAGTTTTCGTTGCAGTTCTCGTTCCTGAAACACACAAATGATGAAAATTTGCAGTTTGAAAAGAAGAGCAACCTGTTTGACAGGGTGCCAGTTGTATGCAGGTTCAGGACTGGACATTTTRCCCCAATTTAAAAAAAGCTTGAGTACTTATACTATAGTGTAATTATAGTACGCTAAAGTATGTGAAGGCRCCAGTTCCAAAAATACAAGATGCCTTAACACTATGGCATGGTGTTGCCCTCGGGCAACGAACCATTATTTTGGCTCTCACACATTCCCTTTAAAATTGTTTAAGTAAAAATTCACATTAAAATTCTGATGACAAGTTTGTGACCAATGAAATTTGAGTTTGGACCGCATGTGACATTTTGTCTGGGGTTGGAACCACCTTTAGTGGGACCATAGCTGGCTTGGACACACTGCTATCAGAAGGTGATACAAATGTAACTTTTTAGCATGTTTACATTTAAATAATTTTGTACAAAAAATACTGTGATGTGCAGAAACATATTTGATTGATGAAAAATATTTTTTACTTTTATTTATACACAGAAATGGTACTTTTTCCTTCATTTGCCCCAGGGCAACATTGTGCAGTTAGACCACTATTGTTTGACCAATGATATGCAAATGTAGTTTAGCAGAAAAACATAATTATCTCCCTAATTTATTATTATAATTATAATTTTTTTGCTGTATTATTCGTTATTACTCAGAAAATGGATGTAAAAACATTTTATGGGTGCAAGAAACTTGATTTAGGCTCATCCAGCGAGGATGGTGAGCTTGAGACTGACYGTGAGGAAGAGTYGACCCCAMAATTAGAGTTGAAGGAAAGTTTGAAGATCAAGGTTCAGTCAGCAATGTCACATGCTCTGTGTGTGTGTGTGTGTGTGTGTGTGTGATAATTTTACGACCAAAACCAGTAAACCAGGGGTGGGCAATCATGGTCCTGGAGGGCCGCAGCCCTACATGTTTTTACGTTTTTCCCTGCTCCAACACACCTGATTCAGTCACTGAACTACCTCTTCCAAGTTCTGCAGTACGGAGGACCAACACTGACATAATTAGAAATAAAAGCAGAAATAGATAAATAAACCTTTAAATAAATACATTTAAAATGCACCAAATAAATTAAAAAGAACTTTTCCTCATGTTTTATAATTTAATTGACCATATTTATTTTTCCAGCTTATAAACTATATATTTTAACACGATTTAAATTTTTAATGTTTTTTAATATATATTTTACATAGTTTTTACTTGTACATGCATTTGTGTCTCTTGAATGCTTAAATTGAATTATTTTTTATGTTTTTTCCAACAAGTCTTTTTATTTCTATGCTTGTGCTGCTACAGTTTAGCTTAAAGTTTAGTTTAAAAATGCACAAAAACAATAATGTTTTCCTCCTTGCCTTTGTTTTAAACTAAACTTTTAGCTAAACTGAGGCAGCACAAGCGTGCAACACATAAAAATAAAATGACTTATTGGAAAAAATATATAAAAATAAGTATAAAGAGTTAAAACACACAAATGCATGTACAAGTAAAAGCAAAAACAAAATGTATTTTAAAAACATTAAAATTTAAATCTGAAATATATAAACTAATTTATTGGAACTAACCTGGAAAAACAAATATGAAACTCAATTAAAATATGAAACAGGAGATAAAATTCTCCTTTTTAAATTTAATTGGTGCATTTTAAGTGRATTTATTTAGTGGTTTATWTAATTCTGCTTTTATTTCTAATWATGTCAGTTTTGGTCCTCCGTACTGCAGAAGCCTGATAATCATRTATTCATTCACATCAGGTGTGCTGAAGCAGAGAAACAAATAAAACATGCAGGGCTGTGGKCCTSCAGGACCAGGATTGCTCATACCTGCAGTAAACCTTACTGAGACCAAAGTCGGTCCTAATATGGTGGAACTCCATTTTTGGGTTGGAGGTTAGTTTTAAGACTAATATGAATTGAGTTTAGGTAAGGTTTAGGTTGTTTACAGTCTCTCGATGACTCCCCCCACCTCATCCATACTAGGAGGGCTAGGATTAGGGTAAGAGGTCTGGGTGAGACTATAGAAACAACTGGAAATGAATGGAAGTCAGTTAAAAATCCCAATAAGGATAGAAATACAAGTGCATGTGAACGCGTGCATGTATCAGCAGGTGAAAACAGGTAAATGACCTTCTTCATCTTTATACTTCCTGCGATTGTATTAAACAAACGGCCTGTCTGTTGTTTGTGAATTTTTTTTTAGAAAATTAGACATTATCATGCCTCCCCTCCCACTAATATGGCACGACATTTTCTCAATACATGGAGACTGTCGTAAAGCAGTCAAATTTACAAACCATTTGGTGTGACATCACCAAACCCCTTAAAAATCATAAATAAGTTACACTGAAATTGTTGTTTTTTAAAGTAAAAAATAAGGTATTTATTGCTTGTTTGTTCCTCAGTCCATTGTTATTCAATGTAGAAAAACCTTGGCGTTTTAGTGCCTTTATAGCATGTGGGCAACAAACCAAAATGTTGGTGTGGGGGTGGTCACATTTTATGATCAATATAGGGACATCAAAGTTCCTATAAACAAGGTTCAATTTTTTTTCCTAAAATAAAAAGTCATGCCATAGAGGGTTAAGATCAAKATGAAAAGAGGTGGAAAGACTTTGTCAATCTTTTTTTATGTTGTTAGAAAACAGACTCACACAGGCCCCACACATCACAGAAGCTACAATAATAAAATATGAAGTTACTGTTTATGAATCACAACTGTATCAGCAATGTCAGTATGTTAGAGCAAGAACAGCTCTTAAAAAGTATTTTTAAAAACCACTACAGGAGCCATGGTCTGGTGCCAGAAACACCCGATTCTGACACGACTGTGACTCAAAACTTCAGTTAATCATAGTGCCCCTAATAAAATAAGAACATATTTGAACATGTAACTATAGGAAATTAAATGCAGAAGAGACTAATTTATGAGTTTTTATATATACTTTACCAAAAACAACTTAAAATACTCTAGGAACACTAATATGAGATGTGCGTATCCGTTTTGTTTGCAGCCAGGAAATGCCATTTGTTTGGTTTTTCTGTTTGAAATCGTGCACCGCTCTGTTTCAGTCTTTTAGTTAAAGAAAATTAGGCGCAGCTCACTGCACCGGCTCACAAAGTCACCTTCACTCTATGCAAAGTATTCCATTTGTCCTATTTCCTCAGACCTTCATCCAGCTGAAAGTATTTTAACACTGTAGCTGCAGTGGACCAAAATAACCACAATGCAGCACATAAAGTGTAGGATCACTGATGCATGAAGGACTAAACAATCAGACACTTTTAATTGCTTTTTAACAAAAACTGCRGTGGAAATCTTTCACATTCTTTCATAATCTTTCAAACTAAATTCTTTATAAAACAGTGAAAAGCCGTGAAAAGTGCAAACGCAACTGTGAAATCAAACAGGATCAAACTCACCGGAGCACCAAGCCTCTCTGGATGCTCGTCTTCATTTTCTGCGTCAGATGTTCCACGTTGTTCTGAGGACAAAACAGAGCTTCAGTTTAAAGTGGAGGGGAGAGAAGCTGCTTAAAGTCTGACACCTCAGTGTCATCATCAGTGTGGAGGAGAGAGAGGCGCAGAGAGACACAAACACCACCAGGGGGCTCCAAAACCACACTTCTTAAACTAGGAACAGCAAAGTTCATGTTTGACGTAGATTTGATTGGTTGTTTAAAAAGTCCTCTGTGTGCATCTTCAAACACTTGATCACCTTTATAATTATAATAATATTATTTAAACCTGCTTCTTTCTTGTTCACACATGGATTCTGTCTTATACTGACTTTCTTCCCTCCAAAGCATAGCTCCTCCTCTCTTCTCTTCCACCTGCTCCCTACTCTCACTACACATCATGTAGTCCTTGTCTGTCAGTCTGTTCATCACATTTATTACAAAGTATACTAAATATCTACAGTTTAATATCTATAAAACATAAAGAAATGATTCTGAACCTTATTTTGAAACATTTCTGCTCTGACCTGCAGGTCACGGATGTCAAACTGCTCCTCGTAGATGTAGACCGTGTCGGCGCCTGCAGCCAGACCGCCCACGGTGGCCAGGTAGCCACAGTAGCCCCCCATGGTCTCGATGATGAAGACCCGCCGCTTGGTGCCGCTGGCCGACTGCTTGATGCGGTCACACGTCTGATCCCCACCAACGCACAGGTTAGAAAGTTAGTAAAGGAAGCAGAYTGTCTGGGCGTGCAGCTGTGGAACATGCAGTTTAAAGCAGAACTGGATCGCACCAAACAGAAAAACTTTCTTATCTTATGATTTGTAAACATTAATTTCTTGTCATTTTAGCACTTTAGGACTCAGGCCTGAATTCACCGTACAGTACAAGTCATTTTAATACGAATTCTGACTGAAACGATCATTAAACTAAATAAGTAGCAGCTCTGCTTTAAACTAGAAYCATTTGCTGCAGAAAGCTGTGAGTGAGGGATGCACAGGTTCTGCATAAGATTAAGATTTATCTCTGAAAAGACCTCTACAAAGAAATGATTTTTAGGTCATAAATAGGATGTCAGCCTGCGCATCACTCTGTTTTACTGGACGAGTGGAGTTCACCATAGAACATTTACAGCCTGCGGTCAATCTATACGTTCTCTATATGATAACCTTCTAGTGAATGGTAAAAAGTTATGAATAGTTTTTAAAAAAGTGCTTTTGGTTTACAGTCTATACCTGAGTTAGAGGTGCAGCAAAAAACTTTCAATAAATGTAAATGGTAAAAAAAAGACTTCTGTTATTTATGTAACAAATTCAACTTTTTTTCATATATTTTAAGTTTYTAGACAATATACAGTATATAATAGTGTTCTTCACTGGCGTATTGCTTTGCTGCTCACTGTATTGCTTTTTGTTTTTTGGCAAACTTCACTCGTCCAAAACAGCACAGAAGCAAAAGCACTTCAACAGTCYCGGTGGTTTTAGACACAGATCTTTACTGCTGGGTCAGAAAAAAAACTCAGGACTCACTGACATGCAGGTGCAGTCTGGTCTTTCTTTAAACAGCAGAATATGAACTTTAAAGCTGATTTTGACCACATTAACAGTTAAACCCAGGCTGTTTGTGGCAAGTCTAATGGCTTCAAATGCTTGTTTCATCTGTCTTTTTTCTCTTGTGGTGAAAAACAATAAACGTGTTGCTACATGTCTTATGAGGAGGCCTTCACATCTAAATTCACTGATTAGTTACAACAATTATGTGTAGATAAATCAAACCAAATCAAACTAGGAGATGACTTTCTTTTAGTCAGGAACAAAACTCCTGAGGCCTTAAAAACATCAGGTGATGTCAGTAAACTCATTATTGCATAACTGGATGTTTTAAATGGATCCCCGATTAGTTGTAACATTAGATTTTATTTGATAAACATTTATTTTAACTGTAAAATAAAGACTGTAAAAATACTGTAGGCCGTTTTGTTTTGTAAATTTTTATAAATATATTTTAACACGGACGGAGCCATTTTATTTACACGCAAAGCATTCTGGGTAAATGATGACGTGGATAGGTCCTCGGTGCGAGGCTGCTAGCGAGCTATATCCACCCTGAAGGTTAATCTTGGACAATATCTGARGATCGACTCTTTTAAATGAAACCAGAGAGCGTTGACAGAGAGGAGAAGGTAGAAATGACTCAGCCTGMAACTGAAAATATGGATGGAGGACAACAGAGCTGCTTCATGGAAGAAGAACCTCAGCTWAGCCTGTTAGCATTTGCGCTAGCGCCGACACTTTATTGCCTTATATATATTAGCTCAGCGGTAGTGCGACAAACAAGCTAAACTGAGGTCCTCCATCCATATTTTCAGTTGCAGGCTGAGTCATTTTTGTGTTCCCCTCTCTGTCATGTGGACGGAGGACCTCGGTGATGGTGATAGCATCGGGGCTAATGCTAATGTTACAACTAATCGGGGATKCCTTTAACAAGATAATTGCTTCTCATTATTCTTCACTGTAGCTTTTGCAAAGTCATGAATACCAGAAAGAAAAAAATGACGACATTTAAAATTTGTAATCAAACTTTCTCATGTAAAACGGCCCGAAGTGACTGAAAAAAGGTGAAACCTTCCAGCCGTACATTGAGTACATGTCTCTCCGTTTGGGCCCTTACCTCCACYATGGCGTTGAGCGACGTGTCGGCTCCGAGGCTGAGGTCGGTGCCCGGAACATTGTTACTAATGGTAGCAGGCAGAACGCACATCGGGATGCAAAACTCCTCATAGTGGGCCCGGGCCTGGTACAGCTGCAGCAGGGACTCAAAAGCCTGATGGTGGTGACCGTGACATGCAGTTAGACCACCTGGGGGAGTGGGAGCCTACATAATGTAAACAGGAGCTCCCTCATCCTGTACCCTGAGTGATGTGTTGGGTTCAGACTGAACTGAACATCTCATTCTATATGATACGATGATGTATTGGCGATATATAGATCCTTAAATTGAGCCTTAGAGAAGGAACGTGCAGCTCTGTAACGTGTGGCTGGCTCTCTCCAGGAGATCAGGGAGCTCTGGCTTCTCGTTGGCTAAGAGTGGGACGGGGAGCAGGGGCYGYAGTCATCGTGGCGGATGATTAAAGACGTTGAAACAACAAAATAAACAGAGGCGGTGCTCAAAAGGCCTCGTGTCTGTTTAGGTCCAACGGAGAGGGAGAAGTTCCGCCTCGTCTCAGACTGTCTGTACGAGTCCACACTGGAGGTTTACCCTCCAAACATGCTGCCTCTGTGTCATTTAGAGGAGAAACTCACCATGTATTCTGCTGCTGTTTACCYGCATACACCCTCAGTGAGCTGGACGAACACGGTAAGGACACGTGTCACAGACATGCAACATGCTCCAACACTCATCTGGGACCCCTGCTGACCAGCTCGCCTCCAACATGAAGCAGGTTTGCTGCTTCTGCTGGACCTAATATCAATATTTTTATTATTTCTATCATCTTAACATTTATTATTGACCTGCTGTAATTTATTTCCATCACGGCAGGAGTGTTTGTGTGAAAGCAGGTTAGCTGCTTCCATTAACAGCTCAAAGCTTGGAGCTAAAAGGTGTCTTGTGTTTACTAAATACACACTGAAATGTCTCTGTTGTGTGCARGTTTGACAAACTTTAACCAAACTGGAAAGACTAACAAGTAAAAAAAAACGGATTCTGTAAATATATTTGTCAAACAGCCGAAGTGACTGCAGGAAGCAACACAAGACTGGCAGCTCAGCAGAAACGGGTTAATTGGGTYCTTGTTGTCACAAAATGCAAGCTTTCAGCCAAAGATTGTGAATAAACTAAACCAGACTGACTGTTTAACTAGATGGACAGACGTAGTGCTGAGCTAATGGGGTTATGATTAAAATGTTTTTATTAATGGTAGAAATCATCATATTTATTTTTATTTTATTGAAACTTTTTACTGTTTGAAAAACTGTTGTTGCAAATGAGCTGCTATGCTTTAAATAATATCACTCTTCCATTAGAGAACAATGATCATATTTGTTTTTGACTGACAGATGTTTGTTTGGTTATGGAGGACTGAAACTGACATAATTAGAAATAAAATCAGAAATATATATAAACAGACCAATAAATAAATAAATACACTTAAAATGCACCAATTAAATGATAAAAGGAGAAATTTACCTTGTGTTTTACAATTTAATTGACCTTCATATTTAGTTTTCCAGCTTAGTTCCAATAAATTATATATTTTCTCACATAATTTACATTTTACTGTTATAAAAAAATATTTTTCCTTTTACTTGTACATGCTGTGTCTCTTAAATGAATATATTTCTATGTGTTGCTTTTACACTTTTCTGTCTCCTGTTTTAATTTGACCTTATGCATTTCTGGCTCTTTATGCAAATAATGTGGGCGGAGCTTCTTGTGTCAGCTCCTCTGCTATTGGTCAACTGACAGGAAAGAGCAGGATCCATGTGTAGATCTGCTCTGCATGCTGCATCAGTTTAGCTTAAAGTTTAGTTTAAAACAACAACATAGTTGAGTGTTTTCCTCCTTGCCTATAAACAGTAAAATGTAAATWATGTTTTAAAATATAGAATTTATTGAAACTAAGCTGGGAACATAAATGAGGTCAATTAAATGATAAAACATGAGGTAAATTTCTCCTTTTTAAGTGTGTTTATTTATTTATTGGTCCATTTATATATTCCTGCTTTTATTTCTAATTACGACAGCTTCGGTCTTCTATATTCGATTCCCATTTGGTACCATTTTTGTGTTTGAACAAATTTGACCCTTTACCAGATGTAGAACCGTTTGTGACAGTTCATTGTAAGGATGGTTCATTTCATTAAAAATGGCCGATGTTAGAACCAGTCCTAACCAGCTTGTTGGTTTGTGGAAGCAAGCCGTCGGTCAGCAGAGCCCCCAAACTTACCGACCGGGTGGTGTTTGAGCGTCACGCGGACACACATTCACATGCAGTCGAGCCCAGCTACACTTACATCAGTAATGGCGTTCAGAGCCGTGTCTGAGCCAATGCTGAGGTCTGAACCAGGGATATTATTGGAGACCGTCGCGGGGATCATAACCATGGGCACACAGAACTCTGAGAACTTGTCCCGGGCCGAGGAAAGCTCCAGTAGTCCCATGTAGGCCTGCAGCGGTGAGAGCCAGTGTGTGTTGGTTGTTGTTGCTCAGGAGGTGAAACCAGTGGGAGAAAAGTGAGGAGACTGAAGGATTTCAAAGAGTGGCGTGAAGATGAGAACACCGCTGAGACTTTCAGACGTAAAAAGCTTTAAAGGAAAACATGGAGAAGATCTAGGAGAGGGGAAGACGTGTTCAGTTCTGGGCTTTAAATAAGTTAAAAGAATCCAAATGAACCTTTCAGATCACATGATGTTATGTTATCAGTGTTCAGGCATTGATTAATATCATTTTTCCATCATTATTTTTCAGGTTAAACAAACAGGCCTGGTCAGAGCTGTGAAATGAGAACTGAGTGTGTGGGTGGGGTGGGGGTTTTGGCTTGGGTGGACCTCAGGATGGATGTGGCTCATTTCCAAAAAGGGAGGAGAGAGTTAAAAGAAGGAGGGTCCTGCTGATGGGAGAAAAGCGGTGGGAAAATTCAGAGGCACTCGGGATAAAACAAAGTTCAGGGACGAGTGAGGTGGAGGGAGAAGCCAAGAGGAGAGAGCCAAGCCAGAGAGGACGCACAGGAAGTCCATGTTGTTGCTTGTCACAGAACAAAACACAAAGATGGAAACTGGGGGGTTTCCACCAAGCTGACAAAGTCAACGCTGCTTAATCCTGTTTTTATCAGGTTATWAATAGAAGCTGAAAAGTATTTTAAAAACTTGCTGCAGTAAATTTGCATCAATCTTGTTGGTGAGGAGAGAAACTGTCACTAAACCTTTAAGAAAAAAACTTTGAAAGCTTTTGATAATATAAAAAAACTTTCCTTTGGGTAATCAGATGGTTGTTGATACTGTGGTTTACATGTGCAGAATAAATTTTGCTACAGATGTCATTTTGGGACTAATGAAACTGATACATATTTAATCTGTTAGCTGGGTTAAATTTATCGTCTATAATCCAGTAATTTTCCACAGTTTGGCTTTGCAGCTTGGCCAAAAATAACACCCATACATGAACGAGCAAAACAAGACATTTTATAGATACCAAATGAAAACAAAGAACAATAAAAATGTTAAAACACTTGGCTGGTGAACAGCAAAGGAACAGATTAAACAGAATAAAGACAGAACTAAGTAATAAAACAGTTTCAATTACTCTAAAGAAATCAGTTTTTCTTATCATAAGCTCACTAAAATAAGTTAATAAAGTTAAACTGCTTTAGCATTTCCTCCTGTTGTATTTTAAAATAAAAGAACTTGTTCAGAGTTAAATAATTAGGTGAATTAAACGACGAACCTCAAATCCTCCGATCACCAGCAGAGCATTGATGTTATTGATCCTCATCTGTTCAGCGATCTTCTCCAGATGTTTCCCTGGAAGAGTTCTGGTGCACAAAAATATTTCACTACAAATCTGCTTCAGACTTTACCAACATTATTTTTTATTTATAGTAAAAATATTCAAATTTCTCCATTATGTTACTGAGATTTCAATAAAGCAAGATAGAGTCAGTTTAGAGCAAATTAATAAAATATATATTTCGGTCATGATAAAAATAAATTTAGTCTGTGCCTCACCTTTTGGTCCCCAGGAGAGACCCCCCCTGGCCTGTCCATCCTCCAACATCTCCCCAGCCGATCTCTTTGATCTGATAAGAGAAGTAATATATATACGGTATATATA
>NW_013952905.1:288760-290611 GCF_001266775.1 Austrofundulus limnaeus | reverse complement strand
GTGTGTGTGTGTTTGTGTGTGTGTGTTTGTGTGTGTGTGTTTGCGTGTGTGTGTGTTTGTGTTCAGAGCAGCAGGCCCTGCTAATAAGATTTATTTTAGATCTGTTGTATCACGGTGGAAACACAATCCTCAGTCAGTGAGCTGAGACTTTGAACAAATAAAACGGTCTTTATTGTTGTATGTTTTTAAAGAATGATCAGATAGTGTGGCTCAAGTTTCCACCCTCTGCTCTTTTCTTGTTATCGCCTGTCAGAGCGTCTCCAAACGAGCCYCTCCTCACTTTAATCACTGTCCTACTTGCAGACGGGGGTGTGGTCAGTCACCTTAGCTTCGCTTTTCAATCACGTCTAATCTTCCTACATGTTGACTCACTTCAGACAGTTAACGCATTCAGAAGGTCACCMCGTTGAGTGTACGCAGTGTTTGTGTGAGAGTTTGCATGTAATCAGCAGAGTGTAGAAAACAACCAGTGGTGTTTTGGAGGAACTTCCTTATTGGCTTACAGTAAGCAGTGCTGTTTATTGGATGCTCTGGGGCGGTCACTTTTACTTCTCACGTCTAACCACTGCAAAGTGAATTAATTAGGATTTAAAGGAGCACTGCAGAAAGTCGGACCCCTTCAGGGTGGGAGTAGAACTCCTCCAGGTTGTCACAGATTCAGTACTTTTATGGACAAAGTTTCTCTGTGCAGTCAGAGGGTAGAAGGAGTCCGGTTCATGTGGTTCTGTTGGTGTCATCGTTCCGTGATCTTCAGCTCTCACTGGAGAGTTCACAGTCGAGTGTGAAGCAGTTGTCCATGGTCCTCAGTCAGGAAAGGGTGGATTGCTCTCTACAAGTTGAAGGTGAAGTTCTGCCTCAAGAGTTCAAGTACCTTGGGGTCCTTTTCACGAGTGYGGGAAGAATGAAGCGTCAGATTAATGAACGGATTGGTGCAGCTACTACAGTATTACAGACCCCCTATACCGGTCTGTTGTGGCAAACAAGTTGCTACCCTCACCTATGGCCACGAACTTTGGGTAGTGACTGAAAGGACAGCATCACTGACACAGGAAGTCAAAATTACTTTTCTCCACAGGACAGCTGGACTCTTCCTCAGAGGAAGAAGGTGAGAAGTTCAGTTATCTGGGAGAGACTCAGAGTTGAGGTGGTTCATCTGGTAAGGAGGCCTCCTGGACGCCYCCCTTGGGAGGCGCTTCAGGCATGTCCAACTGGAGGAGACCCTGAGGAAGACCCAGGAAACCCTGGACAAACTGTGTCTCTCTGCTGGCCTGGGAACACCTTGGAGTCCTCCTGGAAGGAGAGGTCTGGGCCTCAACCCTCATGCTGCTGCCCCCGAGACCTGGCTCAGAATAATCGGATGGATGGATGGATGTATAGATGGGTGGATGATGGATGGATGTATAGGTGGATGGATGGATGATGGATGTATAGATGGATGGATGTATAGATAGATGTATYGATGGATGGATGGGTGGATGGATGGATGATGAATGGATGGATGGATGATGCATAGATGGATGATGGATGGATGTATAGATGGATGCATAGATGGATGGATGGATGGATGGATGGATGGATGTATAGATGGATGGATGATGCATAGATGGATGGTGGATGGATGTATAGATGGATGGATGGATGGATGGTTGGATGGATGGATGTATACACTCACCAGCCACTTTATTAGGTACACCTGTCCAACTGCTCGTTAACACTTAATTTCTAATCAGCCAATCACATGGCGGCAACTCAGTGCATTTAGGCATGTAGACATGGTCAAGGTAGGGTCAGAATTTGGCGTCAACAACATGAAAGCATGGATCCATCCTGCCTTGTATCAACGGTTCAGGC
>NW_013952905.1:284286-285976 GCF_001266775.1 Austrofundulus limnaeus | reverse complement strand
CCTGAAGATAGAAGTGTTTGTTGAATCTGACGTGACATGTTCGTACGAACCCTTTGTACGAACAAAAGTAAGAGAAATTTAGGATAAAAATACGAACATGTTCTTGCATGAGGCCCAGTGTTTGTGTCTTGTTCTGTGAGTTTTAGCATCAGTTCACACAGACCATCGTTTTGAGTCCCAAGTGGCTGAAGCTTCATCCTCATGTGGGTGGGAGCTTTTATCTCCACATCTAAACCTAAAAAGTCAGGAAAGGCGTGGGCACCGTTCACAATCTCATCTAAGGAAAAGGGGACTCATTTCTGTTACTGAGGTCAACAGTTCAATGAAAATCTTCCTGAAACTATATATGACTAGTTTAATACCGCGAGTGAATACACAGAAACATGAAAATACAGCACTACCAAAGTAGTTTAAATTCAGAACAAGACTAACAAGCTTGGCTGTTTACATTTTTAAAGCCCTCTGGGTTTAAAAATGTGACAAAGGAAGCAGATACAATCGTAGAAGTCGACCGCTCCAACTTTAACTCTGCAGATCATTAAGGCTCATTAAAGGAGTCATTGGTTTGAGTGTTTCCAGATTTAGCCAACATGTTTTATTTGTTAAGTTTTTGACCTTCAACACGCCACAGATCTGGAACTGAGAGRGGCTCTCGTGTCTCACCTGGCCTTTGTAGAAACCCTCGAAGCCGTCGTTCACAGCAAACATTTTGTGTCCTTCAGTGATTCCCACCCTGACAGCAGAACGCACGGCGGCGTTCATCCCTGCAGCCGGAGCACCCACGTTCAACACGGCCACGTTAAAGGAGCTCTGAGGGCACGGAGAGCAGCAGTCACACACAACATGTAACATYTCACCAAATCAGCAGCAGATAATAACTGGTGTACATATTTCACAGCCATATGTTGTAACTCCAAGCTTTGACACTTCTTTACATCGTCACACTCGAGGCGTGAATCTTGCATTTAGTGTTCAAACAGCTTGTGTGAAGCTCAGCTTAAAAACACGGTTCAGATTTGCAGATTTTAGCAGAAATGAAGCACTTKCTGAGGCGAAAGGAAAACTGGAAAACTTTTGTCATCTCTTAGCTGTCTGAAAAATGCCATCCAAGTCTGTGAAACCAAACCTCACAGGAGAACAGAGCCTTACATGCAGAAAGCCACATGCTGCTAAACAARGCAGTGAAGCAGCAACATCCTTTCATTTCTCATGACAACCTCAAAAAAATAACTATCATCCCAACCAAATATTTAAATTTGAAAAAAGCGCAGGATTACCCCTAAATTTAAATAATCGCTAAATTTAATTTTACACCTCATTCACTTAGAGAGTCACATCTTTCTCAAATTTTTAGCTGAAGCCAACGAGTTTGAAAAGTTGCAGCTTTTATTTTGAAGGTGAGCTCCTCACCTGGTAAGTTGAGCCTCCTGAATCTGTGGTGCACTGAACTGTGCCGTATGTTTTATTTAATGTGACAACAGAGCCAAAACCATCTGCTAATGAAGAACAAGCTGACTTAGTTTCCTTTAGCAAAAGTGAAAATTACATTTGCAGCCATTGCTGTTGTTGCTACAGTAAACYAACCAAAAAATAATTTTTACTGTCAGTTTTTCTGGCTATATATGCAAAAATAAACAGATTGTGCAAATGAGAAACATGTACTGAAAAGATATTATTATTATTACTATTA
>NW_013952905.1:276976-283576 GCF_001266775.1 Austrofundulus limnaeus | reverse complement strand
TGATAGGTCCATATCAAAATTTGTATTCATGAATAAAAAAAGTATCTTTCCAAAATAGTTGAATATAGGAACAGTTCCAAAAAGTGTGATTGTCTCCACCGAGAAATGGCAGAATGAACACATTGGGTCAACAGCCATTGTTGATGTTTGTCGCAGGATGATGACATCATCCTGGTTATCTGACGCTAACTTCTCTTAATGCTTCTAACACTGCTGCAGATAATGTTTAAAATCTAAATATGTTCATAAAAACAATATGGGTGGCAGACACCAGCCATAACTGCAAGTTTGATGTCTTGTAGGGAAGCTTTATTTTATTATTTATTTTATTTACTGCTATTTAACCAGGCAAGTCCCGTTGAGATCTCAGATCTCTTTTACAAGGGAGGCCTGGAGGCAACTTATTGTACATGTTTTTGGGGGTGGGGGGAAACCAGAGTACCCACGGAGAAAACCCACACAAGCACGAGGAGAACATGAAAACTCCACACAGAAAGACCCCAGGTCCGAACCTGGGATCGAACCCAGGACCTTCTTGCTGTGAGGCGTCAGTACTAACCTCTGATCCACCGTGCTGCCTTTAGCTGCATTGGAGCGCTAGCGGTTGCTATTGTCTCAGGATGATGACATCATAACACGAGCTGAGCACCAACAGCAAAGGCTGCGTTCCTTTACAAAATACCTAAATGTGAACTTCAACATTTATGGTTTAACTTTAACATTTAGATTTATGATTTAATAATTAAATATATTTTTAACATTTAAATTTAACATTTAGTAAAAATTAACTAAATATAAGAACAGTGAGTTAAATAACGAAAAATCTCTTAGTGAATTTTTTTAACGTTTCATTTTATGCCTGGCATCCCATACTTTTATCCAGCTTTTATGAGCGTTAAAAACGTAAGTTTTAGGTTGACAGAAAAATGGGGATTTCATTGACTACATAAAATTTTAAGAGAGCATGGAGTCTGTCCACTTCGAGTTATGAGCAATATGTTCATAAACTGTCATCACAGACTGGAGGTTTAAATACAGGAGACGTTTTCAGGTTCATGTGAAGCAGATCTCATCCATCACAACCYTCCTTGACTGCAGCGCTGCGGCACTAATGCACCTCTTTTCATGTTTGCACCTTAAAGCCACAAAAGCCAGTAATAAAGCAGAGGTTCAGCAACAGGTAACATGCACTGACTGTTGTTTTCTGGTAGTGTGTTACAGAGTGGGACCATGGTAACAACATGAATTTAACCTGTGGCATATTTATCATCATTTAAAATTCGATCTCAGACTTTAAGAAGCAGACAACTCAACAGGACATCTCAGCTAATTATTTCTAATTATATGAAGTAGGCCTGCAGAAGCTCCAGAAGATAAACCATCACATACGTTAGACTGCTCCTCATCCCCTGCCTCCTTCTCTTCCTCCCCCTCAAGTCGGTCACAGAAAAACAGAGACTAAATTAGTGTCTAGTGACTAGGAAGTACCTTAGAGCAGCTGCTGCAAAAAGACAGGTGAGTTTAAAAAGTGTTTATTTCTTTTACATAATGTGTGTTTGTAGTAGTGCTTACATTTGGGAGTTCAGAATCTGCTTTGCGGGAGGCGAGCAGTCTGTAGGTGGTCAGATTATTTTCAAAGCTCCTGCAGATTGAAAACAGAGTTAACCTGTTTGGATAAAAGCAAATTATTTCCAATGTGTTTATTGAGGGAAAAGTGTTCAGAGTCAGTCGGATCAATGCAAACAGACAAACTGAAGCACGTTGCCAAACAACTGTGTGGTGTATTCAGACTGGTTCAATATAATTTGGTTTTGATATATTTTATTGTGTAGAAAATAAGAACACTTGATAATGTTTATAAAGTGTGTTTTATTACCAAGACTTGTTTGCTCTGATTAAACTACATGCAGCAGCTCTGCTATCACAGCTTGAGCATTCGGTGCATTGCTTTTTACGGTGGTTTGTTTGCAGGCAGATGGGTCYCGTGCACGTGTCAGAACTTTTGCATCAACCATACCTTCCACGCAGCCTGACTGCCTCTTCAAACTTCTTCTCATCCATGGCCTTCTGCACCTCCTGGGTCTGGTGACAAAACAAAAACAGAGCTGCTTTTTGCAAACAAACTTTTTGTTTCACCTTTTGCTTTTTTTGGTGCATTGTTATTCATCAGGCGGCCMGCGGGCCACATCAGGCCAGCTGGTGACCCAAATCCGGCCTGCCAATTGGTTCATTAATCTCTTTGAGCCCAAACTCCCGGTTTTCTACTTTAATTACGTTTTTTTAGTTAGACATAAACATGTGTGGTATCTACAGAACCGTCAGAATCMTGACTAAAAGCTGGTAAAAATCATTTCCATGAACATCCAAGACTCTTAAAACTACAAGCAGTTTTTACCTTTGCCAAGGTGAGGTAATGTTTTCGGTCGCGTATGTCTGTCTGTCGTTCTGTTGTTCTGTCTGTGGACAACGTTACTCAAAAACTTGTGGACAGATTGTCATGACATTTTTACCACATGTGGATACTGGGCCAAGGAACACACCTTTAAATTTTGGTGATGTTCCGGATCACGACGCGGATACAGGAATTTTTTTCTTCTAACACTCTGAGATCGGCAAAGCTGTGATGCTTTCACAGGGCTTCTGTAAAAACAGTGAGCTGGATTGGACAGCACGGACTTCAAACTTTATAAAAGTAATGTTAAAACCAGATTTAATGATGAATAATTTTTGCCACATATGCACATTTAGAGAATGCTTTTGTGACCAGGAAGTGCGTGACTGCACCATGAAACCTATTTTTCCCCATTTCCTCAAACACACCACATTTCCCAAACAACCAATCAAAACAGTTTCTCTCTACTAGGCTTGTAAACAGAGAGCTGCCGGGCCTCAAAGTTTGGAGACGGGGGGAGCCAGGAAGCACTTTATAAAGAGAGTCAAACCATTACAAACTCATACAAGGAGACAAAACAGACGTTTTACATGGTGAAATGTGACTGATGAAAACTAAGGAGCTTAATCCCACACCAGTTTGACCATGAATAATGTCGGGTGACGAGTCTGAATTTTTGTTTTTCACACTGGACTCCACAGAGAAGAAATCCCGTGCATACTGCTGCTTAAATGTTCACTATGTCAGAACTTATTCAGCAAATGTGTTTCCATCTCTGCTTTTATGCATTAACTCTTACAGGATGGGGGAAATTGGTCTTAGTGGAGGTTTGCACTCTCCGAGTGCTTCTAGTTTTTGTCTGTTTTTGATATGTTGTAATCATGATTAATGAAACAAAATAAACTAATTCAAAAGGTAYCAGATCTTCGTAATACTTGTTTTATTTACATAATGWCTTTATTGTGCTGGATGTTTGGCCCTCATTTGTTGGTCTGCAGTAACTGTGGCCCCTGGAGCAGTTTAGCTGGACAACCCTGCTTTACTGTATGTCTGTGTGTCTGGCTGCTGTAACGTTTGTGTCTTGCACACACACTTACCATCTGAACACACTCCATCAGWGGCAGCCGAACAGCCTGGTTCCCAACTAGAGATACAACGCAGGCTGGCGTGTCAGTAGACGCCTCCAGTAACGCCAGCACTGCCTCCACACCCATACGACTAGCCTGAAAAGTTATTTAAGGAGGAAATGTTCGACTCGGGAAACATGCTGTCATTTCAAATCGTAAAACTTTATTTTTATAACTGCATGACTTACCAAGATCCTATCAAATGCAGATGGGGTCCCACCTCTCTGAACGTGGCCCAAGATAGTGACCCTGGTGTCAAAACCCAGGCGGCTCACTACCAGCTGTTTGCAGAAGCACCATGAATTAGCAGCAGAATGAAAATGCTTGACATTTTCACCAATACCTCAATGTTACACGTGTTTATCTTAGCAATGTAAATAATTTTACAGAGTTGAAGGTTTTCACTCATAAGAAGGATATGCATTTAAAGATCATGCATGCATTTTTCACATAATAATTAAAATTATTTGTGCTTTATAAGATTTTATAGCGAAATAAAAACATTAAAACAACCCAGAAAAGAACCAAAAAATGTGTTGAAAATGATAAAAACAAACAGAGGAGAAATCATGCTAAACTTCTCCTGTCATGTTGAATGCCAAATTATGCACATGCAAGGGGAACTCGCCAGAACAGAAATTATATGAAAAAGTACACGGGTGATTAAAAGTAAAATACAATTAAGTGTCATAAATTAAAATAAAAAAAATACCAATTGTAAAACAAAAACTGATGCATGTTTCCGCTGTGAAGGAATCCATCATCACCATGAGAAGGAGAAAAACTCATGCTTCTGAAGGAGCATCCCAGACACGCCCACCATTCTCCACCATACTTACATCCTTGATATAATCTGGGGTTATTGCCTTGTTGTGGCAATCAATGGCACCCTCGGCTACAATAATAATGTTCAGCCTTTTCTTATCAGCACGGTTCTAGAGAAATATAAGAAGCAGAAGCGTTTGAGAACATGACAGAAAAGTTTTGCACTGCCAAAAGCTGGATAGGACGCTGGAGAGTTATCTCAGGAGAAGTTGACACTGTAGACTGAATTTGGTTTTATGCCATTAGATGAGTTATTTAAATTATTATTATTATTTTATATGGCAAACATCTTAGAGCAGAACAGAAAGTGGATTCCTCTGTAGCTTGTGGGTGACCCCATGAGAATGATTGAATTCCACCACCTGCTCCAGCTTCTGGTTCRCCTCTGCAACAGTCTGAGACTAAAGCTCTACTCACATTTTTCACAGAATCGGACGTTATGTGTCGTCCTTGAATGTCACTGGCTCCTTCAGCAACTATGATAATATTCAACCTGGAACCCCGAGACCGACTCTGAACAATAACAAACACACTTAAATTATCACTCACATGAAGATGTGTGCAAAGCTCTGTGGTGCCATGGAGAATGTGTCGGATTATGTTAATGAAAGAAGTGCCATCAGAGTCATGGTTTCCTAGAATTTTCACACTTCTGAGTTCCAAAGCTACAGTCTTTTGTGTTATGATGGACAGTAGTACATAGGACCRTTATAGAAAGAATAAGTAGGTTGTAATAGCATCTCCAAGAAACTTTGACTTTTTTACATTTGTAGGTTCTAAAGCTGAAGGGCTTTGTGTTTGACGGGTCCAGCAAACAACTGCTAGAGAACAAAGTACATGTCCTTAGCTAGGGTTAAAATCCCACCAGAGTCATGGGTTTTTACAGGCACGCCATAAGTATTTTAGGGTTTTGTTGTGTGATGGAAAAAACATTGGATAGTTGTTGAGAATTTAGTACACTTCGTTGGCTTATTTCAGAGATTAAAAATTTTCACGCTTTAAAAAGATTGTAATAAGATGGAGCAAGTGACTTTGAAGTGACTTTAATAACTTAAAGTTTATTGGTTGAAGGGCTTTGTTGTGTGATGGAAAAACCATTGGGCAGTTCTTGTCAATTAAGTACACTTCCTTAGCTTATTTCAGAATTTAAAAACTTTCACAACTTYAACATACTTTCCTGAGGTGTAGCAAGTGAATTTGAGAGACGTGTTTCTTATTATGTGGCTCTGTAGCGCAATGGACTTCTAGTGACATCCCGAAGGTATTCAAAGGTTGTGGGTTCGAGTCCCACCAGAGTCGTTGATTGTTTGTACATTTCTGAGTCTRACTTCACAGTGCTTCAGGGACYTTCAGCAACTCTTAGTTTATTGGTTGAAGGGGCTTGTTGTGTGAGGGAGATAACATTGGACTAGTTCTTGAGAAATAAGTACCATTACTTAGGTATTTTAAGAATTAAAAATATCATTTACACATACCCTCTATTAGAGTAGCAAGTTTAACTGATGGAATTTGCTTTCAAGAATGTGGCACTGTAGCGCAATGGTCAGCGCATTGGACTTTTAGTAACACCCAGAAGGTATTCAAAGGTTGTGGGTTCGAGTCCCACCAGAGTCGTTGATTGTTCGTACATTTCTTAGTCTCACTACACAGTGCTTCAGGGACGATCAGCAACTCTTTGTTGGTTGAAGGGTCTTGTTGTGTGAGGGACATAACATCGAACTAGTTGTTAAGAAATAAGTATCATTACTAATGTATTTTTAAGAATTTAAAAAAATATATTTTACACATACTGTCTATTGGTATAGCAGGTATAATTGATGGACTTTGCTGACAAGCATGTGGCTCTGTAGCGCAATGGACAGCGCATTGGACTTCTAGTAACACCCAGAAGGTATTCAAAGGTTGTGGGTTCGAGTCCCACCAGAGTCGTTGATTGTATGGATATTGCTGTCTCTCACTTAATAGTGCTTCAGGGACATTAAGCAACTCTTAGTTTGTTGGTTGAAGGGTCTTATTGTGTGAGGGACATAACATTGGACTAGTTGTTGAGAAATAAGTACCATTACTAATGGATTTTTAAGAATTTAAAAAAATATATTTTACACATACTGTCTATTGGTATAGCAGGTATAATTGATGGACTTTGCTGACAAGCATGTGGCTCTGTAGCGCAATGGACAGCGCATTGGACTTCTAGTAACACCCAGAAGGTATTCAAAGGTTGTGGGTTCGAGTCCCACCAGAGTCGTTGATTGT
>NW_013952905.1:271185-276613 GCF_001266775.1 Austrofundulus limnaeus | reverse complement strand
ATAACATTGGACTAGTTGTTGAGAAATAAGTACAATTACTTTGGTATTTTAAGAATTAAAAAATATCATTTATACATACGCTCTATTCGTATAGCAAGTGTAACTGATGGACGTTGCTTTCAAAAATGTGGCTCTTTAGCGCAATGGACAGCGCATTGGACTTCTAGTAACACCCAGAAGGTATTCAAAGGTTGTAAGTTCGAGTCCCACCAGAGTCGTTGATTGTTCGTACATTTCTGAGTCTCACTTCACAGTGCTTCAGGGAAGTTCAGCAACTCTTAGTTTGTTGGTTGAAGGGTCTTGTTGTGTGAGGGACATAAAATCGGTCTAGTTGTTGAGAAATAAGTACCATTACTAAGGTATTTTAAGAATTAAAAAATATCATTTACACATACTCTCTATTGGTATAGCAAGTGTAACTGATGGACTTTGCTTTCAAAAATGTGGCTCTGTAGCGCCATGGATAGCGCATTGGACTTCTAATAACACCCAGAAGGTATTCAAAGGTTGTGGGTTCGAGTCCCACCAGAGTCGCTGATTGTTCGTACATTTCTTAGTCTCACTTCACAGTGCTTCAGSGACATTCAGCAACTCTTAGTTTWTTGGTTGAAGGGTCTTGTTGTGTGAGGGACATAACATCRGAGTAGTTGTTGAGAAATAAGTACCATTACTWAGGTATTTTAAGAATTAAAAAAATATAATTTATACATACKCTCTATTRRWRTAGCAAGTGTAACTGATGGACGTTGCTTTCTAAAATGTGGCTCTGTAGCGCAATGGACAGCGCATTGGACTTCTAGTAACACCCAGAAGGTATTCAAAGGTTGTGTGTTCAAGTCCCACCAGAGTCGTTGATTGTTCATACATTTCTTCCTCACACTTCATTAGTGCTTCAGGGACTTTCTGCTACTTAAGATTTGTTGGTTGCAGGGTTTAAAAATTAAAAAATACTGCCTCACACTTCATTAGTGCTTCAGGGAGTTTTTGCTACTTCAGATTTGTTGATTGCAACAAATAGCTCATTGGTCTTCTAGTCATACTCATGAACATATTGARAGATTGTTGGTTTGAGTCCCACTAGAGTCATGTGTTACCACACCCTTGTTACATTGTAGGTTTCAAAGTTTTTGTAATRGAAAGAACATCAGACAACATATGTCATTGAAGGACTTTTGTTATTTGCGTGTGTSTCTGTGGCACAATGGAYAGCGCATTAGACTTCTAGTAACACCAAGAAGGTATTCAAAGATTGTGGGTTTGAGTCCCACCAGAGTCATTGATTGTTGGTACATTAGTGCATGAGCGACTTTCTGCAACTTCCAATTTTAACTCAGAAGAAATTTGTGCATGAACCGTATCAACATACTGTAATGGCACAAACCATGATACCTCATGGAGTTTCTGACACATGTTGTCCTCCCATCCATCTTCAGGAGGCATTTCTGGAATAAAGACCCAGTCTGCTCCACATGCCAGTGCACTAACTAAAGCCAGGTACCTTAACACACACAGACATATTATTTGCAAAAAATTTCTCAACCTTAGTGTTCTAAATACTAAAATACATTAAATAGAAGTATTTATAATGTAATAAGTTATGTTGCCRGCACAGATTTGAAGAGTCTCTGTTGTTGCAGAAGATTACATTCATAAATAATAAACAAACTTTGTGTCTAACATTCGTAAATGTTCAGCGTGTTTTTACCCGCAGTGTCTGCCCATAACCTCCAACACAAATGTCCTCTGGTGGCTGGAAGAAACAAAAAAMAGACAAAAACACGTGGAAGCAGATCTTTCCAGAAGTCATCTTGTGTTATTGTCTTTTTGAAATTGGTCACATTTCGGTAAGCTTTATGATTTGATTTGATGTTTTTGATTACCTCTGAGCAGTGGTCATGATGGCATCCACCACCTCAATGATCCGATGGAGGGCAGAGTCGGTGCCGATGGTCATGTCCGTGCCACAAAAGTCGTTGTCAATAGAGCCAACCATGCCCACGATGTGAAGCTCAGAATGACTCTGAACTGCCTCCTTGTCTATGAGACCTGAATAAACCAGACAGAATATATATATAGTAAAGTCAATTTCAATCAATAAAAAAATAAAAATAAATAAAAAAACTCTGCTTAGAGCAATCACCTTCCTGCTGGAGCTCGTTCAACAGGCCGCTCCACTCCTCCCTGAAGAGGTTAGCTCCGGTCAAACTGCCGTCTCCACCAATCACGCACAGGTTGGTGATGCCGCGCTGCACCAGGTTGTGAGCGGCTCTAAGGCGGCCCTCGTGGGTTCGAAACTCTTTGCAGCGAGCGCTTCCGATGACTGTGCCACCCTGGAAATAAGAAGATGAGTGCAGTGTGAGAACAGTTACACACACCTCATGATCAACAGTGGAAGTAATTACCTTTTATGGAAGATTTATTTATTTATTTATTTATTTATTTATTTATTTATTTATTTATTTATTTATTTATTTATATTTTATAAAATAAAAGATTGATTTATTTATTTATTTATTTATTTATTTATTTATTTATTTATTTATTTATTTATTTATTTATTTATTTATTTATATTGTTGGAAACAAGTATACAGAGAGAATACTGTGGTCATTTGACTCACTGTTCACATGTTGCTGAGTGGAAATTTTATCTGAAGGTGTTGAGTGCAGGATCTGTGATAACCGCTGGCATTTTAAGGAGCCACTGCTTCTGTTGGACTCAACATTTTACTGCATTTCAAACACTTGAAATGGAAATCCTACAAGGTTTGGCTCTGATGTCCGGGGAATGACACTGTTAAATCTGTGTTTTTATCATAAATCAGGTTTGGCTTGTTTTGGCGAGTGTTTCACACCAGATGCCCTTTCTGACGCAATCCTCACCCTTAATCCAGGCTTTGGACGGGCATAAAAGACACTGGCTGGTCCTGACCACAGCAGTGGTTTTCAGACTTTTCCTTGTTAAATAAGGTTTGGTTCAGTGAGCACCACCTTGTTAATTAGAATGAGGTGGGATTGTGTTGGAATCCAACAAACACTGGAACAGAACAGCTGTCATATTTCAGAAAATTGACGTGATCTTTGAATTTGGTCTAGAGCTGTCTGTGGTTTCTTCTAACTTCTAAGACACTAAGAAAAAGCAAATAGGTTTAGAGGATCTGGTGGTGTGATTTAACTTATTAGTCCCCACTCTTCCCTCACATTCATTTCTCCCTCGTATCTTAGATACTACCAGAGCGGGAGGATGTGACAAAGACCTTAAAGCTGAGAGATCCTTGTTTTCACAGTGTCGGTGAAGTGTCACAAAAAGGTCTTTTCAGCCAATGTTCCTGGCCTTTTGATTGGCTGAAGATCTGAACTTGACCAAAATGAAACAGCCCACTTGGAAAACAGCCATAAGTCTTACAGACGCAAGTAAATAAACAAATAAAAGTATTTTTACCTCAATTTTAGAGGATGCTGGTAAAAGTGGCTTACTTATCAGTTATTTCTGGAGCTGGTTTATTGAATTTATGTAGAATATAGTTGTTTCTAATTTAGGCAATAACAATGTCATAACAGCTGCAGAAAGATCAAATCACACAGTCAGTAGTTTGATTGTCACTTTCAATAATCCTCAGAGTGGMCAGTCCTCTGTCCCTGGTACCATACTTCCAGTGATAATTAGACATTCAACAAAGAACCAGCTTCATTAATGCAAACTTCATTTGTGTCACAGTTTAAGGCCACATAAGAGTGTCATTGTTTAGCTGGAAACGTGGTGTGTGACCTGAAATCTAAGCATGTTGTTGTGCTCACCACTTGCAGCATGCTGGAGACACTTTCCCACGTCGCCTCTTTGATGTTGTCTCCACCGTCCACCATCCCCTGGTACCCCTGAGAGCAGAAACATTCACCACTACTAATATACCTTCACCTCCAAACAGTAAATAAATTTGTTGTTTTAGCTTTCATTAAAAAAATAAATTAAAAAAATAACAACCTAACTTAGAGGAATAATCTAAAACAGCTACAATCAGACAGTACTGTAATAAAAACAGTTCTGGTTCTGTTCTGGACATCGCTGCAGGGCCTGAACTCATCTACAAACCATTAAGGTTTCATTAGATGCATTGTTGTGAAGAGGGCTTTAAAAGCCACCAAAATAAAAGCCCCATTGACCACATCTGTGATTATCCTCAGTCCACTTGTTTCTGATGAGGATGATCTGCTAATCCACCCTGAGTCCAGATCAGCTCCACCTGCTCCTGGTTCAAAGAAAACAGCCCCATTCTCTGCTTTTAATCCAGTTACCAGTTTACCTGGACTCACTACAGGTATGAGTCAGAGCAGACAGGGGGGTGATATATGATGATAATCCCAGGGATTACATTCTTTACATGAATTATCCACTACGAGCAACATATTTCAGAAATCTGTGCTCCGCCAGAGCTTCCATGGCAGAACTGTGAACTTCCTGCTCGACCCTCAGCCGTCAGACAAGCAGCGTCTTCAGTCAGAGCCATCGCTGCTCCTGAACATGGAAAAACCTGCAGCTCTTTTATTAGTTTTAGAAATAATCCTCGAAAATATCTCAAATCTACTCAATATTGCAATCACTAAATGACACGAGGTGATCGATCAGACAGTTTACTTATAATAATGTGTGTTGGGGAGTGGGGTGGGCATGTTTTCTTAATTGCAAAACAATGAGTTTTTTTTTTTTTTGTTTTCACAGTATAATTACAGTTAGATGTTTTATTATTTATTGTTGATATTTGTTTTTATTGTCTGGAGGGACTACAGATGTAAATTAGCCTAGGGCTAAATCTGATGCGATGCATCGTATGTTTTTTGGTTATGTTTTAATAGCATTCTGTCCTGATTAAATAAAGACGTTTTAAAAAATTGCAAAAGTTAAAAYACACTTTCTGAACACAAAAACATCAAGATGGTTTCTATTTGTGCAGGACTAAAATATAAAGTGTGTTGGGTTAGGCAGTTTGAGCAGCTCTTTGACTAAAGCCAACAATATTAAAGCTACAGTATGTGAGCAGATGAGGTCATGCAACCAGCAGGTTCTAAATATACCAGGAGGGATCAGGTTTCTGTCTCGTGATTCTTTATGAAGGTGTCAAACCAGGTGTCAACAATTTTATCCTTTTATCCTGGGACCAACAAAAGGTTGAAAGTGTTTCTTCAAAAAGATATTAGAAAAAGCCAGAATTATTGATCAGTTTGTTCTCATCAATTCATCAAACAGAGATAATGTTTCTTGTGCAGACCCCTAATTGGATTTAATAGTTTATTTAATTTTAGATTTAGGTTGATTTTGGTAAATTTATAACCTTAAAAGAAAAAGAAAACAAGATGAAACACTATTTTACAAATAAAAATCAATAAATTACGAATAAAAGGAGAAGCAAGCCAAGGCTAATACATGCCTACCC
>NW_013952905.1:267714-269321 GCF_001266775.1 Austrofundulus limnaeus | reverse complement strand
GATAAGATCTCATAATTATGAGATAAGATCTCATAATTATGACATCTTATCTCATAATTATGATATTTTCTCATAATTATGAGATCAGAGTCAAAAAAAATTTTATTAGGTGAATGCAATCCTCTTCTGTATAAACGTACCTTGTGGATGATCTAATAAATAAAATGGTTTAAATTCTTGTTAAAACTGTTTGAATCTTATTTTTCAAGTTTTTTAAATCAAATATGGATCATCCAACAACAAAACAACATATAAACCTGGAACACAAGAGCAGCAACTACCTGTGGAATGATAAATGTTATTAACAAACTGTCAACAGGTCTCAGGATTACACTGTTATTGTTTTTACTGAAAGGAAAAACCTGACTTCATCTCTGCCCCAGTTACCTGCTTAATGTAGAAACATAAAAATAGCAGCAGGCGTGCAGAGTGGCAGAACCCAGACAGAACAGAAGATGGTGGCAAGGGTAAAGAGGTCAAAACCAAGAGGAGGAAAATGAAGGAGAGTTCCTCTGAGGACGCTGCTGCACCAGGAAAATAAAATAAAAGTCCGTCAGAGCGCTTAGTGCAATTAGACCGAACSTCAGGCTGAGTCTGGCATCACAGACGTTACATTCTCCACTTTCATCAGAGCAGAACAGGGAGGCTGGGACCAAATACAGCCAGGTTTTATTTTAGACCAACAACTGACATAAAACTCTAATAAAATAATTACAACTTTAATAATTAGGTTTAATTAGCAGCAGAATGTTCCTGCAGCTGTTTTTAGTCTTTATAGTCTTCATGTAATTTGGATGGAAGCATTTTACACTAACAGTGACCCAAAAGTAATCAGACTACTGTATAAACACAGAGACACGTGGCTGTCCACAGCAGGTGGACAATGAGGAAGAAATGAGAAAAAATCATGGAACAAATTTTTTATCATAATATTATGACTTTATTCTTGTAATATTACATATTTAATCATGTAATTATATTTAAAAAAAACTCATTGTGTTGGTCTAATACTCAGTCATAAAAATCCATCCAGTGGTTCATTAGATATTTTGCTAACAGGCCGACAGATGAGGTAAATACATGATTGGCTCCTTTTCTTGTGTAACATTCAGTTACTAATGTTGTAGCTGCTTTTCACATTTATTTACTAGAATTAAGAACAAATAAATACCTGTTTATCCAAAAAAATACTCATTTATATCATAAGCTGTTGATTTTAATCTGAAGATTATTTTAATTCTTGTTCATAACTTTTAGTTTATTTTAGAATTAAAYTGATTTTATTCTGTTTCCAGTTTGTCTCGACTCCGGTTCTGAATTTTGCTTCAGTGTTTCAAGTTTTATTTTGTGGTTCATTTTACTTCCTGTTTCACTTTGTAGAACCTGTTCACCTCTGACCATGTCTGACCACCTGTCGGACCACCTCTGAGCACCTGTCTGACCACCTGTCTGAACACCTGTCTGACCACCTGTCTGAACACCAGTCTGAACACCTGTCTGACCACCTGTCTGACCACCTGTCTGACCACCTGTCTGAACACCAGTCTGAACACCTGTCTGACCACCTCTGAACACCTGTCTGACCACCTGTCTGACCACCTGTCTGA
>NW_013952905.1:264636-266542 GCF_001266775.1 Austrofundulus limnaeus | reverse complement strand
CACCTGTCTGACCACCTGTCTGACCACCTCTGACCACCTGTCTGAACACCTCTCTGACCACCTATCTGAACACCTGTCGGACCACCTGTCTGACCACCTGTCACACCTGAACTCCATTCACTGATTCAAACCTGTTGGTTCGAAGGTTTTTTGCTTGTTTTCTCTTTGTTTTCTGCCATTTTGTTTGTTGTTTATTTTTACAATCCTGCTCAGCTTGTAGTTGCTGGTTTGTTCTGTGAGTTCTAAGATTTTGAGTTTATTTCACTTTCTAGACGTCACATTATTCAACAATTGGGCTCTATTATTTTCTATAAATTATTAGTCGTTTATTAATTGAAGCATCTTAAAACTTTGATGATTTTTGTAGTCAGTTTTCTTTCTTTATTTTTTGCAAGGCAGAATCAGACAGGAAGTCATTTCCAGTAATTATCTGWGTCAAACTTTAACACATTCTTCTTTCTCTAAGCATATTAGCAGAATTCATCAGATCCTGGAGTCCAGTCGGATCAGATTATTGTAAAGTCAAACATGAATTATTGAAATGGTTTATATGAGTCTTACTCTCTCAGAGTATATTAGAGCCCTGCAGGCACAAGCTGCTCCTCGCAGCCAGCACCGCTCCGTCACCACATTTCTTCTCACATCTCACCCCACTAACAGCCCACCCTCCCCTGGCCTGGGTCTGCAGAGCGTGTGTGGGGTGGACCTGCTCATCAGATGGTACGATCCTGCTTTAAGCTCCACTCAGGCAGCACAAGAGCTCATTCACGGGCTTTGGCAGAGGACAGAACGCTCAGGCAAGAAAAACCACAGAAAAAGAGGCATTTAAATCAAATCTGCATGTTTTTACTCCTCTTCAACTGATGGAGGAGGAGGCTCTGCAGGAAGTCACCTCACACAAGCAGACGGAATTAAACTAACAAAGTGACATCAAATCTACACAAGTTTTATTAAAATATTTACTACAAACTAAATCATCTGTGAATCTGTCAGGTTTTAAATTCTGTTAATTTATTATTTGTGATCTTTATGGCTCATTTTAATTGTGGATCCTTTAGGGTAAATATGTCAGAAACCTTCAGATTATCAGACAGAAAAACAGCAWAAAAACCTGGAGGCTGTTAGCTCGGCGCTAACTGAGCGTCGCTACAAGAACCAAGAGCTGATTGGTTTCCATGGATCAAAACAAGCATGTGAATCAGCTSCAGAGCTTAACGAGAAAAAAAACTTCAACACTTAAAAATAAATCTGATGTGAACAAACAGAAAACAGGAAGGAACCTTCGTGTTTGTGTGAGACAAATCACAGCTGCAGCTCTGCAGAAACTCATGTCAGCTTTGGATTTTCACCAGAACTCAAGCAGCTTATAGATGTCCTCACTTCTTACTATAAACTTTCATTACAGAAGTGCTAAAAAACAAAACAGAAATACTCAAATAAACAAACTATATATTGTCCACAGGGAAACGTAAAAGCAAAACAAGCAATTCAGCAAAGCAACAAAAGCTGTAAAATGAAAAAGGAAACTTTTCTGTCAGGAAAGAATGAAACAAATTACACCAAAAAACTATTATGAAGGCACAGGTGGCTGCATTCTACTTTTAAATGAGTTTAAAATGATCCTGTGACGGGAAGAAAACTGGGAAAAGTGGGATTAAAGGTCACAGTTTGCTACCTGGAGTCTGTTTTTATATTAGACTTATAATAATTTCATCACTGAGATCTACGATTTCTTCAAAATGAATGTTTTGCTTAATAGCTGCTTCATTTTATTTTCTTATTTTATACTTAGCTTTTACTTCTATGAGGTGCCAAGTGTAAATTGAAATGTTAAAAAATGTCATTAACATATTTTTCATTATTCAGCTCACTTTTTAAGTGTTGAAAATTTTCCACTATTTTATTA
>NW_013952905.1:259261-263780 GCF_001266775.1 Austrofundulus limnaeus | reverse complement strand
GAGACCATGGTCTGGGATTTGGAGACCATGGTCTGGGATTTGGAGACCATGGTCTGGGATTTGGAGACCATGGTCTGGGATTTGGAGGCACTGATCCTCATCCCATCTGTGAACCGCTCCAGTGAGAGCTGGAGATCAGGATCTGATGAAGCCAACAGGACCACATCATCCACAAAAAGCAGAGATGTGATCCTAAGGTCACCAAAAAGGATCCCCTCAACACCTCGGCTGCTCCTAGAAATTCTGTCCATGAAAGTTATGAACAGAATCTGTGACAAAGGGCAACCTTGGCGAAGTACAACTCTCACAGAAACAAGTCCGACTTACTACTGGTAATGTGGACCAAGCTCTGGCACCGGTCATACAGGGACCTAAAGGGTCTAATACCCCATACTCCCGGAGTATCCCCCACAGGAGTCCTCAAGGGATGAGGGAACACCTTCTCCAAGTCCATAAAACACATGTAGACTAGTTGGTTGAACTCTCATGCACCCTCCAGGACCCTGCTGATGGTGTAGAGCTGGTCCGCTGTTCCACGACCAGGATGAAAACCACACTGCTCTTCCTGAATCCGAGATTCGACTATTTGACAGACCCTCCTCTCCAGGACCCCTGACTTTACCAGGGAGACTCAGAAGTGTGATCCTTCTATAGATGGGACTCACTGTTTGGTCCAAATATGTTCATAAAACCAATCTGGGTGATCCATGGTCCAGCAGGTTGAGGTGCAGCTCAGACACCAGCCATAACTGCAAGTTTGATGTCTTGTAGGGAAGCTTTAGCTGCGTTGGAGCTAGCGGTTGCTATTGTCTCAGGATGATGACATCATAACATGAGCCGAGCGCCAACAGCAAAGGCTGTGTTCCTTTACAAAATACCTAAATGTGAACTTCAACATTTAAGGTTTAACTTTTACATTTAGATTTAAACATTTAGATTTAGGATTTATTATTTTTAACATTTAAATTTAATATTTAGTAGAAATGAGCTAAATGTAAGAACAATAAGCTGAATAATGACWTTTTTTTAAACTTTTTATTTTGGTGCCCCGTATACTTTGTTGTCACGAGGTCAGACCTCGGTCCTCTGAGATGAGCCTGATGAGTTCGGCTCATTTCCACTCCAGAGGCAGAGTTATAATTAAATCCACAGCTGCTGCCGCAAGGAGCGTGTTAAAACAAAGGTCGGCTGCGATGCCAGGCGGACGTATGACGCCGTGAAGAAGCTTTTCCCTCCACAACCAAAAACAAACCTATAGGGCGCGCGGTGTTGGGTAACAGCCTGGGAGCCAACAATAGCTGTGTTTCATGTGTGCATGTGTGTGATGGATGGCAGAGTACACTATGTTCTATGTGTTTGTGGTGCCAGTAAAACACACACACACACACACACAAACACACAAACGCACACATTAATGATGCTTTAGGTGCAACGTGCACACAGAGACACCATTAGTGGATTGATGACACCCCTGAGGGGATTTGTATCGACTATTGGTTTTCATTTTCCTCTTCTAATGAGATCTTTGCACAAAACAAAACTTTATTTCAACACTTGAGCTTAAATCTAAATTTCTCCGTGTGTTTCTTTTTATCTGATCCTTTCTGTACAAAATAAAAGCCCTCTGCATGTAGCAGCTTGACCTTCACTGACAGGAAAAGTAAAATCACTGAAGGTTACAGGAAGTTCATACCACCCTCCTTCAAAATAAAAACAAATAAACGCAAAACGCAGAGATTTAGTTTTATTTTGAAGGGATCAACCGGATATTTGTTATTTTAATTCAATGTCTTTGACTCTGGTCCTGTCGTGACTCAGCCTCTGTGATGTAACAGACTACAACAGCGAGGAGAAAAAAACAGGAGCCTTCACTCCGACAGGAAGTCTTAACAGAATTATTTTATGAACCAAAAAATAAAAACTTTTATTCGCTCAGAAATTTTTTTTTATTAATCAGCTAATGATTCGGTGAAAATATGTTAGGAAGTTGCAGGGGAATTAAACCATGTCGCCTATGAGAAGAATAAACCGTTGATAAATTTGGGTGGTCTGCCTCAGGAGGGGCGCGCGCACTCAGAGATGCGCCATCCGTGCGGGAACAGGTGACATGCTGGGAAGTGACTGCGTAAAAAAGGAAATAAAATAATAAAGAGTTCTTCATGATGGACTTGTTGATTCTGCAGCAGCTCCTCAGCTCCAGCCTGAACGTGTCTGCATACCAGAATCCCTCATCAGAACTTATCAAACSGCGCAGAACTATAATAATGCCGCAGCGTCGGGACTGTTGCGTAATCACCGGCAACAGCGCGGTAATAACTCCTGTCACCAACAGGAAAACAAAGATTTTATTGGAACGTGAAGGCCACACTTTAAAGCCTTACTTCTACGTGTGACACGATGATTTTTTTTTAGCCGCACTTCGATTTTTTTATTTTTTGGTCGCTCCTTGCCGTCAGTGCGCATTTTACGCAAGCTTAACCCCACGCATCCATTATCGGACAGATCTTTTTTTCTTTTAACATCTAAGAAAAATAAAAGTTTAAAAAAAAAACATCAGACACGACAAACAAGTCTGGTTCTGAGGTTTCAAGTCAAGCTGACACATGACGAACCCTGTCCAGTGAGAGCAGAGTGAGCCCCCCCAGCCCCTCTGAGGGACAGCAGGACCAGAAGAGAACAAAATGTTACCTTGAGCATCTCCTCCGCTGGTCAGCACCGCGATGGATTTACCGGCTCCGGACAGGTTCTCCACAAATTTCCGGGTGTCCTGCCGCCTCGGTGCCGTGGGTCCGGTCATCTTTGCCCTTTCTGTCTCCGTGGGGGGGAGGACGCGCGGGGGTCTCCAACACCTGTCTGCAAAGTAAAGTCTTCAGCAAGTCCACCGGCAGGAGGACAAGACCCTGTGGAAGACAGGAGGAGACAACAGGAGGAGGACTGCTGTGGTTACCACCCCCCACACCCCCCACAGACAAACCTCCTCCTCAAAGATCGTCCATTAGGCAAGATGACTCCAAATATTCTCCTCCTCACCACTGATGCTCCTAAAGAACTGCAAACATTTTTTTTTACAAACTAGAGTGACTGCGATAAATAAAATATGTCAGCTTGTCTGACAGTTTCCACGACGAAAAAGTAAAAAAACAAAAAAGAAAAACAATATCTGGGAAAAACAATTGCACCTGAACGCACCACAGTGTGGTGACTGAAGGGATCTGTAAATTATTCAAAAAAAAAAAACACTACAACTTTGCAAAAATAAAGCTTCCATAAAGTCAACATCTGGCAACTTTTATTTAATTTTATTATATTTTTTTAGAATAAACAAAAAATCTGAGCTAATATTTGTTAAATATCCATGTGTTTACAGCTAAAAACAGTCACAGGAGAAATTGTTCTGATAAAATATATATGACTGACTTTATTTTCCAATTAAATGTATTTTAAAATAAAAAATCTAAATCTTCTGCAGAGTGATAGGTCTTGATATTTTTCTTGTCTTTGGCTGTCACCAGCCAGCTGGAGCCGTAAAGTTGGACCTCCAGCTGACGCAGGTATCTTCCTGACTGACAGCTGAACGGACCAATCAGCGCAGAGATCCCTCAGAGAGGAACGTGTCAGGAAATGATCCATTTCAGCCTCGACTCACACATTTCTTCATAACTCACACTACGTGAGGGTTGACAAAAGGCGGGAAACGTTGTCAAAATGCAACACAAAAGACCAGATTAGTTGAATAAAATGATAGTTGCAGCAGCAACAGAGCTGATTACAGAAACAAATGTTTCCCAAATATTTGATCAGTCAAGTTTACTCATAAAAACAGCCAGAAAAGATCATTTTAACTCTTTATTTCATGAAGTTTATGACCTTTAGTTGTCCTTTCCTGCAGACATTTGTCTCTGAGGACAACATGTCCCCTGCTGGAGACAAAGCTGTTTCCTGATGTTAGATTCACACAGGTTTTATTTGACTTTTATCAGGGGAAAGTTTCATAAAGTCATTCAGCTGGAAGAAAAGGGCCGTTGTTACGTGATTTAACCCAAAGGGCCACACTGAGGGCACCGTGGACCAGTTCCAGACTGGTGGACTCCTGACTCAGATGATTTATGAGGAACTTCTTCAATCATTAATCTGAAAGTGTCACAAATATAGCTTTATTACATAATTTACAGTAAACTGTGACTAAAAGACCATATTTTGTTTAACAAAGTTTACTTATAAATGTTCCGTCATATATTTGTGATCTTCAGAGAGTTTCTGGTCCAAATAAAACCTCAAACATTGTTGCTGAATCAGCTGCAGTTAAGATCAAATGTTGCTCAATCACAGAATAAGGGTGTGTCAGGGTTAGATCAGCAGTGAACTTAAACATAAAGACTTTATAAATGACTCATATAAATCCCGAGTAATAATAAAATATAAAACAATTTGATGTTTTGTTTTAGGTTTCAGTCAAATATGTGTCACAAACCACTACTCAAAATTGAAGTATATGCATGAAAAATGTAATGTTATTTTT
>NW_013952905.1:254488-256472 GCF_001266775.1 Austrofundulus limnaeus | reverse complement strand
TTTAAGTGTATTGTTATTTATTAGTTCATTTATATTTCAGCTTTTTTTCCTAATTATGCCAGTTTCAGTCCTCCATAATCTGCAACCTACAGCTCATTAAAATAAACAAATTGTGAATAAGTTTCTGTTTTTCTAGTAAGTAAAACATTTTTTTGATTCTGTTTGAATTAAGGATGAAATCCATTAAAACTCATCACGTTTCCTTTTTAAAAAATGTTTGTTTACAATGTTTTAGCTGATCTACATTATTCATGTTCTTTGAGGGTTAATGATCATTTATTTACCTTCAAACTGTTGCTTTCCAACTCAACTCAGGAAAAAAGTAATAAAACTCTGTGAGACCATTTATACACATTCATCTTTATTTGAAAAGTCATTAAATATGGGGGGGGGGGTACTACAGCAGTTCAAATATATTAATTTTAAATCAACAAACAAGATTTTCATAAAGATATACTTGATTTTTTTCATCTCTCCATACAAATATCCTCTAAAATGTCTTCAAAACTATAAATAACTAAAATAATTGTCATATATTTTCTCATTATCTTCAGTCAGGCTCTAAAACTGAACCGTAGGAGTTAAAAAAAAAGAAAAAATCCAAAAATCAGCTCTACACTGTCAAACTGTGACATTTTGTTTCAGTTTTTTTTTTCATAAAAACACACACACGTACAAAGTAGTCCATCAGAAATACACTGCCTGTGACTGCGTGGCTTTTTCTTACAGCAAACGTCCATGATGGGTCGGTGGAGCACGGAGAAGAACAACTGATTACATTTGTCCAGCTGGCAGAAGAAGTCACATTTCTCAGCAGTTTGTTGTGTAAATCGAGCAAAATGAGACAAAACTAGAAGAAGAAACTCGCAGAAATTCACTCAACTAGTTTTTGAGGATATTAAACATGTTTACAGTTTAACGTTCTGGAGAACAAATGCATGATGATGGTGGTTGGATGTGAAACATTTATTATTACTCACATCTGTCTGACTGCACTGAACGGCCTGATCTGGTCCGGACCTCCTTTATCTGCATTGATCTGGTGGTCTGAACAGAAGTCTGATCCCATCTTTACATCTGAGCCCAGAGGAGTGGACGAGTCAGAGCGATAAAACAAAATCAAAAACGTCTGTTTCAGCTTGATTAAAGAGAATAAACAGACATCTTTGGGAATGTTCTGAAGATACAGCTGGTCTTGTTTGTTTTAGTTTTTCCTTTCAGCTAAAAGTTTGAATAAAACGTCTCTAAACAAATGTCAACCCCTCCCATGGCCAAAACATTTTGGGGTAACTAACTACATAAATGAGCAGAGGTGCAGGTTTAACAGGTCTGAACAGTCCTTATGGTTTCATTCAGGAGCAGTTGGGATCATAAACACTAACCTTTAAAAAGTATTAGCTAAATTATCCCTTCTAACCAGCATGCTGATAAAAATTTAAATAGAATTGACAGCAGGATTTAAATGGGGGGTGTTATGTATTTTCCAGGCACATAGTTCAGTTCTAAACCACAATCAAGTAACCGTGTTATAGGGTTGGGCTAAATCGTATCGTGTGCAGTTAATTAAAAACTTTAATCAATTTTTTTTTGGCACTTGACGATTAATATGATTAATGCCACCGGACAGACTGACTGGAGATTTCCCCCGTTAGTCCACTCCTCTCCGCTTCATATATGATGAATATTTTTTACTTTTTGTCATTTATTTATCATAACTCCAGTTATGTTGGCCTCTCGACACAATTTAAAAACTGATGTATCACCTGAAGTCTGTACTTTTGACAATTGGAACAGATTTTTACGAGGAGCAAATCTTTCCCATTAGAGTGATTTAAACTGGTCATGTGAGCACGGCATGCAGGGGGACTCCAGGGGATTAATCATCATATTAACCGTTTTCAGCTAAAAAAACATATTTAATAGTAATTACCGTATTTTTCGGACTATAAGCCGCGACTTTTTTTCCTGAACTTTGAACCATGCA
>NW_013952905.1:251430-253672 GCF_001266775.1 Austrofundulus limnaeus | reverse complement strand
TGCATGGTTCAAAGTTCAGGAAAAAAAGTCGCGGCTTATAGTCCGAAAAATACGGTATTTGTTTTGCCAATTCGGCCCAACCCTACCATGTTACTTTCAGTTGTTATAAAAAGCTGTATATATCAAAAATAAATTCATGATATTTGTCTCCGTCTCTTCAAGAACCTCCTACCGTTTCAGACACTCCCATTTCAACACGTCTTCACGACAATGCTTCGGGGGAAGGGGGTGCTCTGTGGGGTGGGAGCTTGGCTGCAGAACAAGCTCCAGGGAGAAGCTAGGTACAAATGGGCGGAGCTTTGTAGAAAGAGGCGGTGCTTTGTACCAGCAGGTGTTTATGCAGCTCCACATGGCCACAGGAGATTCAAGAATTTCTCCATCAAATCAGCATTCTGGGTATGTTTTTGACGAGGGAACATTATAACATGACATAAAGCTCAAAAGGGTTGATTTTTGCATAATAACCCCCCACCCCTTTAAAGATTTCCAGCTTCCTCTTCTTGTAGACACTTTGTCACTTTTGACAGCAAATGTGCAAACTGGGAACACTTGAAGCCAAAGCTATACATCTTTAACTGATTCCAGTTTTTATAAACAGTCTAAGTGCTGGTTTTACTGCTGCAAGGAGCAGAAATGTACGCTAAAGCAAATTAAGTTCTATAAAGATGTCTTATCCCACATTCAAAAGTTTCTGCTTTGCAAAAACATTTAACTGTATTAAGTGCYAGTTGGCAGTGCAGTGTCTGATTGTAAAACTTGCTGAAATGATAAATGTTTTGTTTGTTTCCAATAAAAGAAACCGTTACCTGCTGGAAATAAGATACCGACCAAATGTTCTTCAAAAGCYACTGTTCTGCATAATTTACAAGGAAAATTTGATTTATTTTTTGGTAATTACGGTTCTGTTTTTGGAGTAGCTTTGACTCGACTGGTTTAGCACCACATGTAAGTTACCAAACAACAACGAACAGATAAATACTGTAAAACATGTTCTGAATAACCGTACGACTGAAATGTGTCCCACAGACCCTGAATCAGAAAGGACATCCTTCTTTTTGTGATGATTCTAAAAGCTGTGTGTTTGCGGTCAGGATGGTTCAGATGGTCGTTTCCCTGGRATCTCTGACGTTTGCATAAAATATAAAACAGGAACTAAAGCCGTCTGAGTTCAGAGACCTTTACGTGTCCGTCTCTCCTTCATCCTTCGTGCCTCTAAAACGGCGGATGTGAGAGAGGAGCAGTGTTTCCTTCAGCTTCTTCATACTTTTTCCATGAATGCCATGGGTGCCAGTGTTTTTGCATGGGTCCCTGTGTTACCTCGTCCCAACCAAGGCCGTGGTCAGCAAAAATTCTACAAAAACATAGAAGATCCAAATCATTTTAAATCATTGACAGAACTTGAATCAAACAGCAGCAATGGTGGCATTTTAAAAACAACAATGGCACGACTTAGTTTCTGTTGATCTGTTTAAAATATGCAACATAGAAGATCTGCAGCTACAATCTTAGCGCACAATATAAAACATGACTTGGTTTGAAAACAGCGCTTCACTTATATAGCTCAAAGTCTGACAGGTTAAATTCTTTTGTGACTGATTTCCAAAAAAAAGCATTAGAATGTAGGACCCAAGCTACTTTTATTTTATTTTTTTCAACAACATTTTCAGTTTGTTCAGGTAAATAATGTAAGATCTGAACCCTTTAATATCACATGCGGAGTTCCTCAGGGTTCTGTACTTGGTCCAAATTTATTTATTTTATACGTAAATGACTTGGTAAATGTGTCAGGRTTTTTTAAATGTATTTGTAGATGATAATMCMTTTTTTTGTTTGGGTAAAGWTATAGACATATATTAACACTACTGACCACATTATTCTTTATTAAMAGCTGAWTAAATATGGTRTAAGAGGTCCAGCACTTCAGTGGTTATCTAGTTATCTGGAAAGCAGGAAACAGTAAATAAATGATGTAAGATCTGAAGTCTGTAATATTACATGTGGAGTTCCTCAGGACCGTGTGCTTGAACCAAAGTTACTTGGGTCCTGTTTACAGGAGACTGGTCTCTAAAAAAAGCTAATGTTTACTGGGGTGAATACACAAAAGCATCACCCGTTTACATGGAACCACTGCAGTAATGTACTAGGCAGGGTTGCCAAATGTGATGTAGTAAAGTGTTTTATTGTTCCTTTAAAATGATCATATTCTGAGTCAAAACAACAGATTTGCTGCATATATATATAT
>NW_013952905.1:250300-251420 GCF_001266775.1 Austrofundulus limnaeus | reverse complement strand
ATATAAAACAGCACTAACTGTAGTAATGTCTTGGAGAACAGAATTTTACTCACAGAATCGACGTCAGTCTCTTGCGTAATCATGTCTAAACCTGCCAGCTGCTCCAGGATCAGGCTGCCATCACTCACCTTCATCAGAAAATTAAATAAAACAAACAAAACAATGATGACAACATGAACACCAAGTTTCTGGAAGCATCTGTGACTATGTGAAACGAGCGTCGTGTCACCTGTTCATTCATCTGTGCAGACATGGGGTTCATGTTGCCTCCACCGCTGGCCATGGACACGCCCAGGTTCATGCTGCTGCTGTCGTATATTCCACCGCTGGCTTGTGTGGAGTACTGAGACTGCTGCGTGTACACACTGAGAAAACAYCGGCTCAGTCTCAGCTCATGTATAAACAAACATTTTGTTTAAAAAAACGGGTCAGAATCTTCTACCTGTTGCTGGTGGAGATGTTTGCAGGCTGAGACCACCCGTTCAGGTCAGCACTGGACGGATAGCTGGGGGGGCCTCCTTGGTTCGGGGCTTGGGTTTGGCCCTGGTTCTGTTGCATCATGGAGCTCTGACCCTGGCCCATCCTGGGGGACAGCAGGGGGCTCTGCGGAGTGGTCGCCCCRCATGGGAAGCATGATGCTGGGTCCTGGTGTTGTTGCTGCTGGCTCATTCCTGGAAGACAGAACGCATAAAACATGAAAATATAACACGTTACTTTATACTGATAATAGGTTCAATAATTGAACATCTGATGTGAATAATAAGACAATAAAGGATTTCTGAGTGGCTTAAAGAGTTAAAAACATGGAAAAAAACAAACAAAAAAAGATTTAAAGCTCGCAGGAAACCACCTCCAGTTTGGACATTTAGTTATAAAAGAGAGCAATGATGCATGCAAACTGTAACATATGGCACAGTATGAGGGAAGACTATGATGCAACCAGCGGTTGTACATCCTTGTAAGATGTCGCTACAATGCTAACGCCAGCTTATCCAGGTTAGTCGCTAGCCTGGTTAAATAACGGTAAATAAAATGATTAATAAAAAAATAATAGCTTCTGCAATGATAACACCAGCATATCCATGCTAGTTGCTAACCTCTCAAACGCTAACACCAGCAT
>NW_013952905.1:245047-249914 GCF_001266775.1 Austrofundulus limnaeus | reverse complement strand
ATAAAAAAATAATAGCTTCTGCAATGATAACACCAGCAGATCCATGCTAGTTGCTAGCCTCTCCAATGCTAATGCCAGGTTATCCATGCTAGTCACTAGCCTCTCCTACGCTAACACCAGCATATCCATGCTAGTTGCTAGCCTCTCCAATGCTAACACAAATGAATAGTCTCCTTCTCATTTGCCAGAGTCAACCTCTCAGTTAGCGGTGCCAGCCTATCATTAATCAGATCAATAGCTGGATTAGGATCAGATATAGCCTCCTGCTACAAAGATGTAGCAATAGCTGGTTGCACAATAGTCTTATTTTTTGCCCTCATACTGTGTCATAGTACCAGAGAGCTAAAGGTTAAGGAAGTAAAAGGTTCCACGCAGAAAAGATGTGATTTTTGTGACAATAAAAAGAGAAAGTGATTAGACCCTCACAGACCACTCAGACATGGATTCTGTTTAATCTTATACCTGAGCTGCTGAACTGGAAGGCACTGTGCTGTGATGGGCTCATTACACCGCTGTACTGCCCGCCTACATTTCCCATCATGCCCTGGCTTGCCAGAAGATGACTGGGGGAGAGAGGGGAGGAGAAGGGGCTGGAGGAGCCGGGATGAGGTGGAGGAGGAGGAGGAGGAGAGGGCAGGCCTGTACCATAGCTGGAGGCCGGGTAGGGAAACCGCTGCAGGTTGCCCTGGGGCACCCGGGGGTTGGTGCCGCCCATCGGCATGGGCGTGGCGGCGGCGGCGCCCCCGCCAGGCATGCTCGGCGGCAGGTTTATGCCCTGCGCCCGCATCATCATGGTGCGCTGCTGGTGCATGTGCTGCTGCTGCTGACGCTGACGGAGGTGGTTGCTGAGGTACTCGCGCTGACGCTGGGCCAGCATCTGGGCGTTGAGAGTTCCCTGCAGCAGAAACACCCAGAAGAGAAACACGGAATCAAAATCACCTCCCAGAGAAACACAACCAGGTGTAAACAGTGTCGAGGATATTATTTAAAATGTAAAAAAAGAGGAAAGTCGTTTGCGTTTATGACAGGAACTCACCTGGTTTGGTACATTAGACCTTAGAGGTAGATTCAWATTGGAAACTCCGCCCATCTGGTTCACCATTGGCTGACGATTCTAAACAAAAAGCAACAAAAATCAAATAACAGCCAAAGTTTTTCTATTAAAACTTCATAGTGCAAAACTAAATGTCAAGATAACTCATTTAAAATWAAATTAATAACACTATACCTTATTTAATAATGGTTTACTGCCCTGTTTGGAGGTGTAGTCTGGGTATTAGCTGATATACTTTCAGACGTTGATTCATCATGATTGGCTAATACATAACTAGCACAACTCTGCAACTAATCTTAAGTGTTACAACAAGGCAACTGGACTTTGTTTCTGTAGTTRATGTTTTGCTCTTTCAAGTCAAAAGAAAAGTTTCAAGCTTTTATAAATCAACAAACTCTGCAGAGAACACTGAATATAGAAAAACAACTTATAAAGTATTTTATAACAACAAACAGTTTTAAGATGGGTTTATTAGTGCTGTTTGCTCCTCGTTTTAAATCAAAACCTTTGGGTTTTGTAAATATTTGTGCAGCAGAAATAGAAACAAAAAGGTGCCGTCACGTTAACACAAGCTGCACCACCTCTGCTCTCCACCAGGTGGCAGCAACGCTCACACTCAGTCCTCACACAACACAACACAACACTCAAACAAGTGAGGGGTGACTGATTTTATGACAACAAAATCATGGTGCAACAAAAATAAATAAATAAACAGAAATGTGTGATGTTTAAAAAATAAAATAAAATAAGCTACGATCATTTCTGATGCTTAAAAAGGCTAAAAATCTCACTATTTGGTGCCACCTACCAGCTGGGCCTGGAGTCGGTGCTGTAGCTGCAGCCTCAGGTTGTTTGGCTGTGGGGGTACTATTGAACTGGGCCCCCCAGGTCTCATGCCAGGTGGTCGTGGTCCCGGGCCACCAGGCATTCTCATCATAGGGGGGTATCCTGCGGGTCCCATTCTTTGAGGCCCCAWGTGGCCGCCCATGGATGGAGTGGAGTACCCGGCATCAGGGGGCATGCTGCCGTAACCTGGCTGCCCACCGTAGTGTTGACTGTAGAGGGGAGGCTTCAGACTGGATGGAGGTTCTGAGGAGCCCAGGTACTGCTCCTGGTCTGATAGAGGACCCTGTAAGGAAACCCTAACGCTGATTAAATGTGTTTTTCTACACTGGCTTTAACACTTTTAGCATTAATCACAGAGATTCAGATCAAATTATTGATACTGATTTATTTATAACCTTTTATTTGACTTTTGTTTGTGTACTTTTAATGCGTCGTAGGGCTTCACGAAATCAGTTTCCCCCATATTTTTTGTTTCTAAATGATTTTTCTCCTCTACATCAAGATTATAGTAGTTTGGGATTTTTCTTTATAGTTTAGTTTTATTTCGTTGTGACTTTTTTTCAATTTACTTCAGTTAATTTTAATTAGTTTTTACAGTGGATTTGCTAGTTTTTATTAGTTATTATTGGTATAACTGATTCAGTCAGTGAATTCCCTCTTCTAAGTTCTGCAGAAGCCTGAAAATCATCCGTTCATTCAAAACAGGTGTGTTGGAGCAGAGGAACAAGTAAAACATGCAGGGCTGYGGACCTCCAGGACCAGGATTGACWATCCCTGATCGGTAACGCTTTCTTTTACGGTACCCTTATTACCATATAATTACATGGTAATTAGGGTACAATTGTACTATGTAAYTGTCTGCAGTAATGTAGCACTTACCTGGTAATGTTTCACAATTCACCATGTAACACCTAAATAAGTAATTTGGACAGTTTCAAAGTTATATTTTATTGCAATTAACCACTAACCCCAAAATTTAGTTGTATTCTTTTGGTTATAAATATAGTTTTGAGTTACTATTGAATTTGATTGTAGTTACCCAATAAAAGTAGTTTTACCAACAGTAGTTTTTGCACCCTAATTACCACGTAAATACATGGTAATAAGGTAGTAATTATATTTTATTACCATTTTTATAACCTTGTAATTACATGTAATAAGTTAGTAATTAACATTTATTTGCATTTTTTATTTCCTTGTAATTATATGGTAATAAGTTAGTAATCACATTTAATTACTCTTTTATTACCTTGTAATTACATGGTAATAGGGTACCATAAAAGAAAGCGTTAGCCCCTGATCTATAGTTTCAGTTAATTTTAGTTAGTTTTGTAAAAACATTATACAGTTTATAGTTAGTTATTTTTTTCCATTTTATTAGAGGTTTTATTTATTTTAGTTAACTAAAATGTTTTTTTTATTTCAGTTTTCGTTATTTAGTTAGTTTTAGTTAACTATAATAACCCTGCTCKACACCCTGTCTTATTACACAGTGGAGCAATGAAATGTTACCAGTTTAAAGGCAAAATATCCCAAATTTTATCAATAGACAAATTGCAGCAAAGGTAGAGCAAAGATTAAATGTGACAAACTAAACTGCTCCTGGTTAGACTKGGTGAAGGACTAAACTTTGTTTTATGAGTGAATCTGCTACAATAATCCCACCTGTCCTGCTAGCGTTGGGATCCCCAGCATCTTGTCGATTTCCTCCAGACCCTCGTAGTCCTTCAGCATGGAGCACAGCTGGTTCAGCAGAGCGCCCTCGTCTGCGTGGCCTTCAGGCCCAGAGCCACAACAAGCCATCCCGTCCTCCTGAGGAACGCCGTACGACGGCCTGCAAGGTGACAAACAGTTACCAAACTGGACCCGAACTAATCCTCCTGGGGGTTCCTGATGCTTCAGGGTCAACAGAACCAACACACCTGCTGTGGTTCCCATAATGATCCATCATCATTCGATCTGGCCATGGGGCTGTCTGATTGGGCGGAGCATGCTGCGAATGGTATGGAGGGGCGGCCATGTCCAGGTCTGCGTGGATAACAGAGGCACAACCGTATAAAAACCTAAAGGAAACTCTTYGATGTGATTTTAATTTGTGTTTTCATTTCGTCGCACCATTGCTCATCATTTGCATGCTGGCCATGGCTCTGGACACGGGTGGAGCGCTGCCTCTGGTGGGGAGCGCAGAGTTCATGTTTGGGACCATGCGGCCAAATCCCTGGGCCATCATGGGCCCCACGTTGCCAACCATGGGCCCCTGGGGACCCCAACCTTGCTGCATGGAGCCCCGAGTACCTGTTTTAGAAGAAAACTTAAAAATCAATAAAATGTTTATTATTGAAGATTCTTTTATTTTGCAGCCAGTCATATTTATACACACTCCTAATCAAAATCTTAAGACCAGTCAAAAAAGTGCAAGAATTTGCATTTTGCACTATTGGATCTTAAGAAGGTTCTAAGTAGAGCTTCACAATGTTAAAAGAAGAAATCAGTGCAAGAGACAAGAACTTTTGAGCAGGGAATTTTCTGAAAACTGTATTTACACTCAAACATGATTTTTTTCAGCTGATCAAAAGTTTAAGACCATAGCTAAAAAAACAACAACCTGAAAACAGAAATCAAAGTGTCACAAAAAGGACTCAGTAATGAGTAGCGCCACCATTCTTGTTGATGACTTCAAACAATGGTTTAGACATGCTTGATGCCAGTGTTTCCAGGAGGCTAGTGGGAACGTTGCTCCAAGTGTTGAAGATGGCTTCATGAAGGACATCCACTGTCTGGAACTGAGGTCCATTTTTGTAAACTTCCCTTGCCATCCATCCCCAAATGTTCTCAGTTGGCTTTAGATCCGGGGAACATGCAGGATGGTCCAAAAGAGTGATGTTATTCTCTTGGAAGAAGTCCTTTGTCAGGCGGGCATTGTGAACTGCAGCATTGTCCTGTTGAAAAACCCAATCATTACCACAC
>NW_013952905.1:242959-244069 GCF_001266775.1 Austrofundulus limnaeus | reverse complement strand
AAAACTTAAGTTTTCTTAACATTTATTAATGGATCCATCATGGTCTGTCCTGTGCAGAATAACAAAACACTAAATTATTTCTTTATGAAAACCTCTGTAACTTTGCTCCAGTTAATTTTAGCAGCATGAATCTTTGTACAGGTTGGATTTATGGTTTCTAAGAGTTTTAGCCYGATTCAGTATGGTTTTAAATAAGTTACATACTGTCTAATGAAACAATTATTCAGGTGAGAGTGAAAAAATAAATTAGATAAATTATGTTCCATCCTCAATATCTCTAAAACTACAGCAGCTGTTTTAATACTCACACTTCTGATGAAATCTCCCAAGTGTTAGCTTTATTTTGATACTAAGATTGTTTAAGTAGAGTTTGTAAAAGTTGAGATACACTCAGTTATATTTTGGCATAGTATTTTGAGTTAAAAAAACCTCAAGAAAACCCCTTGAGGCTTAAKAGGTTTATGTTGCTTCTTCGGTCTTACCCGTGTTGGCTGCTCCAGCCTGATTGGTCATGCCAGGATGGGTTCCCATCATGCCTTGCTGCTGCAGTAAGGAGTAGGGAGCGTTGTGCCTGTGGTGGGGGGGGAAAGGCCTGGTGGGGCTGGAGCCCACGCTGCTGTCCAGAGACAGGCTCCTGACTGGAGGAGCACCTTGCTGCTCTGCTCTGGCACTGCTGAAGCCTGCTGGGATGGAAAACGTGCTTCGTTAGTGTTGATGTAAAACTGCATGCCGTAAAAATCCAGAAATATTCAAACGGGTCCAGCTGCAGACGTACTGGCAGGGCCGACGGRGGGGAAGGCTCTGTGTTGGCCGGGGGAGCCACTGCGGTCACTCAGCTGCAGRATGTCACTGATGATGGTCTGTTTGTCCACGGACGAGCCGGGCGGCACAGCCGATGAGGAAGATGAAGAGGGTGGAGGCTGACTGGGAAACAGATGCTGCTGGCCGCCATTTTGCAGGTCCTCTAGCAGGTCCTCCAGCTCAGAGGTCTGAGACCAGCAACAATAAATATATATATTTACTGTATACAGCGGGTAAAATAAGTATTGAACACGTCAACATTTTTCTCAGTAAATATATTACTAGAGGTGCTAATGACATGAAATTTTC
>NW_013952905.1:239728-241285 GCF_001266775.1 Austrofundulus limnaeus | reverse complement strand
ACACTCACACACACACACACACACACACACACACACACACACACACACACACAGTGAGAGAGAGAAAGAAAGAGAGCAGGCAGAGATTGTTTCCTACGGCGTTTGGCTGATGAATAGAGGAGGAGCTAAAAATAAACTGTCAGCACTAATGAGGTCATATGTGATGTACAGTAGGACACACACACACACACACACACACACACACACACACACACACACACACACACACACACACACAAGTATAAGAACATGATGACCAGAAACCAAAGGTGACATTTAAAAAATTACTGCAAAAATAAAATAAAAAAACCTTCAATGCCAGTTATTTAAACACACAGATGTAACTTTCTGCTTTAATAACCTTTCATTCTGACCTAACTTTACTAAAACTGTATGTTCAAACTTCCACATTTTTCCAAAACTACTTCAAACGTAGTTTTTAGCTTTTGAAAAATCCATGTGTTTTTTTAATCAGAATAAAACAAATCTTTGTAAACAGACATGATGTGTGACAAAAAGCAGCTAACAACCACAAAAACAATATAATTTAAATAAACAAAGCTCAAAGCTGGGAAAATTATCTTCTTTTCTAAAAACTCCATAACAACCCATAATAGAAGAGGAGCACAAGGTAAAAGGTTGGAGGTGATACAATAAAATATTTAAATGTTAAGGTTCCTGATTTTTATTGTTTTACTTCGTCTGTTAAAAAAATGTCACTAAAGTTGACCGAGAACTTACTTTATTTACAAAAACAAGCCTTAAATATTTTTACAATGCCTGTTAATTGATTAATTGATTGTAATTAATTGATTACTCCTAATTTACACTAGGTGTGGAACCGCATCTAGGGTAAATTAGGGGTTAAAGAGTTTCAAAAATTCAAAATTTCCCGAGCTGGGTTCATGTTACCGTTTCTTCTCTGCTTCTTGGCTCAGCTTTGTCAAATCAAAAAGATTTATTGTAGCCGAGTTTATATGAAACAGGTAGACTAACACAGCCCAAATTAAAGTTTTAATAACTTTATTGTCATTATGATCTTTAGAAAAATGTATTTTGGGGAGGTAACCTCCCAAAAAAATGTAGTTTTATGATTTGGTTGACTTTAATGTTTTACTGTTTATGTRCAAGGCTCACAGAAACATATTACCWTCCAACATTCAGTCAAATTTTGTTAAGAGAGACAGCTGTTATTATTTTAAAGGGATAGAAATGTTTGTGAAGCCATATTTTCGTACTTGCTTGAGAGAAAGATGTACTTTAATCCAGGGTATAGGATTGTGGAATGGTCTGGAGGACGATCTTAAAAATGCCAGATCTGTGTATATTTTTAAGAGACAGATAAAAGCTAGTTTTCTGAAGGTAAATGGAAAAGTAAAATGAGAAGCTATATGAATTGTTTGAGTTGAGGTTTTTATTTTTATTTAGTAATGTTTTGTAAATTATTTTTTGTTTGAATATTTTCTGGGGATAAAATGGGCAACCATTATAAGATTTATTCTTCTTCTTCTAGCTTTCATTTAATTTTGATTTGTGTATTTTCTTTGTTTTCTATTG
>NW_013952905.1:229807-238668 GCF_001266775.1 Austrofundulus limnaeus | reverse complement strand
GCACTGAGTTGCCGCCATGTGATTGGCTGATTAGAAATTAAGTGTTAACGAGCAGTTGGACAGGTGTACCTAATAAAGTGGCCGGTGAGTGTACATTAAGACTTTTACTCAAATAAWATTCTTAGAGGGGACTTTAACTTTTACCAAAGTAAAAGTCTTGTACTTTTACTCAAGTATCACCTGGTACTTTATACAAGAGTGATGATATGTTCACCTTTTCAGAATTAGAAGTCATAAAACTGAAACATTAACCTTTGTGGGATTTACAAGACGTTTATCTTGATGACTTGATGAAATTCTTACCTGCTCCGCCAAATTAAAACCTGCGTCTTGCTTCTCCGTCTTAATGTTGGRCAGCTTCAGTCCGTCCACTGGTTCCATCTTGATGGCTTTGTCGAGAATACCGTTATCGTCCCTGTCCAAAAGGTAGCGAAGCAGAGCATTGTCCTTCTTCTTAGGGCTCCCCGGCTCCTGTTTTATGCAGAGTTCACTCAGAGCAGCCATGCTGTCCCCAGAGGCCAACTCTGAACCAACGGGGTCTTTCCCGGTAGCCTCAGCTGTTAGCTTGGCCAACTCCACGGGCGAAGTGCTGTTCTTCAGCAGTCTGTGGAGAATTTTATGTTTTTCTTTTAATGAAGTTGACTGGTTGTTAAGTCCTGCCCCGGCCACACCACACGGCTGGTCTTTACAGTTCTGKTCGTCCCCCACGGACCCCGATGGTGAGCTGGGAGAGGGTTCTAACTTGGTGGTGAGGAGCTGGAGCAGCTTGGTGTGGCCCTTGGTGTTCAGATTGCGGTTCGACGCGTCACCAAGCTCTCCCAGGTTTCCGTTACCTGCCAAGCTGTCCAGATCACCGTCTTTCTCGTCGTCCTTTTCAYCATCCTGGGTGTGAGACGACAGGAAATCTTCCTGCTCTTCAAAAGGTCCRAATAAATCAGCCTCTAAACTGGGATTGCTCTTGGGAAGTTGTGTTGTGCCGTTGCTAGTGCTGTGTAGGGGACTCTGAAGGGTTGGTAGTTTTTGGTCCGGTGACTCTGAACGTGGTACCTCGGTGAGCCCCGGAGAAATCCTGTGGCCCTGGCTGAGAGCCTGCAGCGCACTAAGGGAGTTAAAGCCTTGGCTGGTTCCTGTGCTGCTGCACACAGACGGTGACGAGTGGAGGCCGGCAGGAGAGAAGGAGCCGGGCGGATGCTGGAGGAGGTGAGGGCTACTTGAAGTGCTGCTGCTAGCCGCCGTGCTAGGACTCTGGCGATGGCGAGGCGACATCATGGTGCTCTGGGCCCCTGAGGTGACGCTTGGGCTTCCCTGGGCTGAAGGGCTGTCCAGTTTGAGAGAATGGCAGCTTCCCTGAGGAGTCGTCGCCCGTCCTGGTATGGCTCCAAAAACACGTCCTGGGGTGCTGGGGGCTGATGTGGAGTGATGGGTGTTGCTGGTCACACTGGCGTCAGGTGAAGGGAAGGTCCCACTCAGACTGGTTGGGGTCAGTGACTTTCCCACATCCTGGCCACCAGACATGTCTGCAGTCAGGCTCCCAGTATTGTCCCTGAAAGAAACGCAAAGAATCATGTTTTTATTGATTATTGGCAGATGTAAGAAGAAATAACTTGAATCGCTGTTCAAGGTATTTGACAACTTTAAAACAGCTGAACTTTGATTTATATTTTTGTATTAATTCAGTGACAGGAAACCACAAAAACGGGTTGCTGTCCCAATTTCTGACCCTGGGGGGATCCCTTGAGAATCTGAGATCTCAACGGGACTAGCCTGGTCGCAAACTGAGCTTCAGGGAGGAGCTTTGTGTAAGTAGGTGGAGCTTTGTACCAGCCAGCATTTACGCAGCTCCACATGGCTACTACAGGAGATTCAAGGATTTCTCAWACATGCATGGATGAGTCAAAGCATCACTCTGGGTATGTTTTTGATGAGGGACATCATAACGTGATAAAGTTTAAAAGTTTTGCATAACACCCCCCCTCCCCTTTAAGTAATTTGTCCCTGCATTGCTTGCTGGTAGTAATATTCCAGGTTAATGCTCCAGAGCCTTTGGACTCAGTGGACTGCAGAGTTTATGTGTTTTTAAGGAAAGAGTAGTACCTCTGCAGGATGTGCAGGGACATATAGAGCTGTGGTTCGTTAGTGGCTGAACATCGGACCAGTTTGCTCTTCGTATGAGCCGAGACGATGGTGCCGTCTGTCAGGGAGAACCGGTACAGAGGACTGAGAGCGTGGCCGTTCTTCAACACTGGATAGAACCCAAGACAGAGTAAAATTACACTTTTTAAAAGATTCTATAAAACAGTGTAAAGTGAATAAAAAAATAACTTTTAAATTTCACAACTCTCAACGTAAAATTGTTGAAAAATACCAAGAAAAACAACATTTATTCAAAATGATGCCTGAATGAAACACTAGAATTGTCTGAGTCTACAGTTTAACAGACAGAAAATGTAAAACTAAGGYTCTGTTCACCTTCTTGATGGTGTTTCTTGGCAAAGGACATGTCCCCGTCAGTCTGAAGGTGGAACTTCTGGATGCAGCGCCGAACCAGGTCCTCCCAGCCCGGCTTCATCGACGCCCGCAGCACACTGGTGTCCAGTGAAGTGATCTTACCTGGACATACAGGTTACACATTATTATTTTAAAATTAGATCAAACCTCTGGAAGAGAAATCACTTAACAAACATTTATTTCTGGACTCCATTTTTCATTTTTTTCAGTTTGGAGTTTAGTCTTGGTTTTGCTTGAATTAATTTGGATGTTTTTAAAATGAGACAAACTGTTTATAGCATGTAGGTAATTTAATAAGCAGATTCCACGACTCCCTGCTGACAGCAGAGTCTCCTCCAGCAGACATACCTTGGAGGTCCTGCCGCGTGGTGAAGCTCTCATGCGCCAGCATCACCTGCCTCTCTTTGACAGGAACTCTTCGTGCCACACATATGAGACAGGACTGGAAATCTGCATGTCAGATTAAAAAAAAAATACAGTAGACTTTTATAAATGCATACATAAATGTGTTGGTGTATTTTACTGCACAGAAACACTGGTGTTAGCTTGAGTTGGTTTCTCCCCTTTAGGTGAGTGGTTTGAGGTGAGACCCTCTCCTGTAGGCTGGCCTGGTTTCTGCTCTGCACTTACACAAAAAAACTCTTATTTTATTTCATTTGTAAGCTCAATATAAAAAAATTCATCAGAAATACAGAGCAATGTCTAATGCAATCACTAACTAAACCCTAAATATCAGTATATGTTAGGGCTGGGTGGTATGACCTCAAATTCATATCACGGTATAAATTGAACCCCTTCACGGTAACGGTATATATCGTGGTAGAAAATTACCATAAAAAGCTAAGAGAATGTAATTTTTAGTGCATTTATTTAGCAGAAAACCGTAATCATGATCAAACCCAGCATTTTTGCTGTAGTGCAAATGAACATAACAGAAAGAATGTTTTATATATATTGCAAAACAAACAAAAACATTTCTCAAATTTTCAACAAAATCAAAATAAAGTGGATGTTATAACCAGTAGTTCAAGTAAATTTAGTCATAAAAAATTCTAAGTTGGCATATGTTACCTAAAATGTTAGTGTGACAGGACCTTAAGCTGCACATAGTTCTGTCATAAAACTATTTCAGATAACTGGAATGTAAGTGTGGTGAAGCCAAATAAATGTAATATCTGCCTGCCATACAAGGAGCTTCTAACCTGCTGAACTTATCAGCTGCTGCTCTGCTGCTCTCAGAGCAGAACTGTTACGTTAGCTAGATGGGTTTATGACTGAACAAACGTCCACATCTTTTTGTCCTCTCTGTGGGTAACAATACAGAAAAAAACAAGTTTTTTCTCCGACAACTTGGGTGTAAAAAAACTACGGTTGTTAAAGCTTCGCTTTGCGTGACGTGCAGCGGGAGGGAGGAAATGATCCCGCGAGTCGACGTAACTTTTCTACAGCAGGAGAGGGAAATTGAGGATTTATTCTCTCTATACGTGTTTTAAAACGTTATATTTCTTCATTTATTTTCAGAATATTTCTAACTCCTCTTGTTCAGTTGTCTCCATGTTGACACAGGTGTGATGACGTAACTGACAACAGGACGGTCGATGGTAAATACCTACCGCAGGCCAACTTCATTTCATCTCTACAGTCCATCACATTTACCACAAAGCCCTGTATAGCAAATTAAAAATCTATACATTTTTTGTGCAGATATAACAAATGTTACAAAAACTGTTTAAAAAGGGGGACCGGAGGGTGTGCTCCAATTACAGGGGGGTCACACTCTTAAGCCTCCCTGGTAAGGTCTATTCAGGGGTCCTGGAGAGGAGGGTCCGTCGGATAGTCGAACCTCRGATTCAGGAAGAGCAGTGTGGTTTTCGTCCTGGTCGTGGAACACTGGACCAGCTCTACACCCTCAGCAGGGTCCTGGAGGGTRCATGGGAGTTCGCCCAACYKGTCTACATGTGTTTTGTGGACTTGGAGAAGGCGTTCGACCGTGTCCCAAGGGGGGCCTTGTGGGGGGTTCTCCGGGAGTATGGGGTACCAGGCCCTTTAATACGGGCTGTCAGGTCCTTGTACGACCGGTGTCAGAGTCTGGTCCGCATTGCCGGCAGTAAGTCGGGCTCGTTTCCGGTGAGAGTTGGACTCCGCCAAGGCTGCCCTTTGTCACCGATTCTGTTCATTACTTTCATGGACAGAATTTCTAGGYGCAGCCGAGGTGTTGAGGGGATCCGTTTTGGTGGCCTTATGATTGCATCTCTGCTTTTTGTGGATGATGTGGTCCTGTTGACTTCATCGGAACGAGATCTGCAGCTCTCGCTGGAGCGGTTCGCGGCCGAGTGCGAAGCGGCCGGGATGAGGCTCAGTGCCTCCAAATCCGAGGCCATGGTCTTGAGCCGGAAAAGGGTAGAGTGCCTTCTCCGGGTCAGGGGGGTCGTCCTGCCTCAAGTGGAGGAGTTTAAGTATCTGGGGATCTTGTTCACAAATGGGGGAAGAACGGAGCGGGAGATCGACAGGCGGATTGGCGCAGCGTCTGCTGTAAAGTGGGCGCTGTACCGGTCCATCGTGGTGAAGAGAGAGCTGAGTCAGAAAGCGAAGCTCTCGATTTACCGGTCGATCTACGTTCCTAYCCTCATCTATGGTCATGAGCTTTGGGTCATGACCGAAAGAACGAGGTCCCGGATACAAGCGGCTGAAATGGGTTTCCTCCGCAGGGTGGCTGGGCTCTCCCTTAGAGATAGGGTGAGAAGCTCGGTCATCCGGGAGGGACTCAGAGTAGAGCCGCTGCTCCTCCACATCGAGAGGAGCCAGTTGAGGTGGCTCGGGCATCTGGTAAGGATGCCTCCTGGACGCCTCCCTGGTGAGGTGTTCCGGGCACGTCCCACCGGGAGGAGGCCCCGAGGAAGACCCAGGACACGCTGGAGGGACTATGTCTCTCGGCTGACCTGGGAACACCTTGGAGTTCCCCCRGAGGAGCTGGAAGAAGTGGCTGGGGAGAGGGAGGTCTGGGCCTCCCTTCTGAAGCTGCTGCCCCCGCGACCCGACTCCGGATAAGCGGAAGAAAATGGATGGATGGATGGATATAACAAATGTTTTTGACCTCAGATAAGATCTCAAGTGCCCTGCCAGGTCCTTTTTACTGAACTTGTGCTCTCATGTCCACCGTCTCCTTCACGTCAACATAAACTGCAGCTTCAACCTGCAGCCCTCAATCTGTCCACCAGATATCCTCCTCGTGTCGGGGATGAGATTGGCAAAATATCTGGTTGTCACTCGTCTAAAATTAGAATGGCAGACACATTCTTCTCCCTTGTGTGTGTGTGTGAGAGATTTGATTAGATGGGAAGCTGACAAAGTGCCACGCACTAATTAGTCTCTCTCAGTGGATGGGGAGGGAAAGTAGAGAGAAGTGGTGACGGAAGGAGGACAGGACACAAGAGACTTGGAGGGCAGGGCCAGGAAGATTGATGAAAAAGTGACAGGAAGTCGAGAATAAACTGCAAAGATGGAGAATATTACAGAATAAAATCCACCACGGAGTGGAGAAGCCAAACAATGGGAGGCACAACAAGTACAGAGACGTGAAAACTCCAAATAGAAGTGGAGACAGAAGAAGAAMGATAAAAAAAGAGAGAAGGAATGTGAGAACTAAAAGTCACCAAAACAAAAAGTTTACCTTCCCCCTCTTCCTTGATAGACTTTGGTTCAGAGACAGCGAAACACTGCATGGTCTCATACTTCTGCTGTGCAGCGTCCGGCTGCTCGGGGACCAGCGGAGCTTCACCGTTAGCATGAGGGTTGACCAGCATGCGGCAGTGGAAAGTGTGGCTGTTCCTGCTGGACGAATCAGCGTTGCGATGATTGACTGGAGGACAGAGAAAAAGTCAAAAGAATTTAAAGAATTATATCTCCCATCAACTTTTCCTGCCTGAGATTTAGGCTAAAATAATCTTATTCCAAGAAGGGACAAGGCGTTYGATGTTGGGGTCTGGATGAAGTTCTGCACAGTCTCATGTAGCTTTATGTTGGGAACGACTCCTGGCTACTATCACAACAAAACTGACTGAGTTATTTTGGGGTTAACAAAGGTTGATTAGCTCTGACGGCCATCTTGAATTGGGTAGACCCAAAATCCTCATCATGTTACTTTAGGAGAGTTTTAATAAAATCCATCCACTGAATCATGAAATATTTTGCTAATGCTACAAACAAACACATATAAAAGCACCTTGCCTTCAGGTGATTAAAAAAATACTACCACCGTTTTATACACTGCAAAAACACAAATGACAACAAATTACGARGGGGTTTGGTTTCTCACAAGACGGACCAGGACATGGGCTTAAAGTGGCCAAAATATTTTAAGCATTTGTACAAAAGAATTAATGGCAACACTATGTTAAAATTTGAGCCACCTACTGTTTTCATACAATTTTAAAGAGTCAATATCATGTAAAATCAACTTTTTTGAGTTTTATATCATGTTATAAYGTTTTACTCTCATAAAAACATGYCCAAAGCCTTGCTCYGACTCATTCATCATGTTTGAGAAATCCTGCAGTGTTTTTATGAAGCCATGCTGAGGAGCAAAAYGACAGGCGGGGACAAGAAACGACTTTTGGTACCAGGAACGCCCCTGGGTTGTGTCTTTAAGCCGAACTTTCTCATCACGAAGCACACCTCCCCACCCCACACACCCCGCCCATGACTCCTGCAGGCTCTCAGCAGTAACAGAGCAAAGTGAAACTGTCTGCTGAGCTCTCAACACTATTCCTCACTCAGTGAAGGTTTTTTCAGATTAAAAATACCTTTGAGGAAATGTATTTTCAGATGCCAAGTAAACTGCATCATGGCAGCCGCCCCCCCACCCCAAAAATGGGCGAGACAGAAGCGGAAGGAGGTTCTTAAAGAGACAGAGGCCAATTTCAAGGCGTTTAGAAGAGGAAGTGACGAGAAGATAAGTTTATTTTCTATTTAAACAAAAAAACAGCATTTTAATAACTTAAGGTGACATAAATACTTTATTATGGTATAGAATTTAAATATATGCCTGAGAAACACGTAATATTGGCCCTTTAAATAAAAGTCACACAGTGTTTAACAAAGTGTGTCCCATGTTGGTGAATCTAAAACAGCACCAGTATGAAAAGGTTACAAGAAAAACACTAAATAAGTCATAATTATATATAAAGACAGGAAACCCTGAAGGCTTTAAAACCTATTAATCTTATTAAAAACAATTTGCCCTTTTTTGATTAGCTCTATTGGTTTGACATCTTTTTAAAATCAAATTAACATAATGACCTAAAAACTTATTTTTGGGTGGATTAGAGCCCTTTGTATTGTTCCTTAACTTCGGCTGGATAATTTTTTAAAAACTGTGCAGAAATTTAGAAAAATGTTTTTTTGTCGTTGTTGGTAAATATCTGCCAACAAAACRTAACATAAGTTCCCAACTAGAGTTATTGATGGTCTCACCCAGGCTCTTGGGCAGAAGGTTCTTGATGAATTCAGCGTGATCTCCAACGTGCAGCACGCTGTAGACGCTGGTGTTCATCAGCTCCTCCTGCTGGTAGCGCAAATACTGGCTGACGTTCTCCGACACAAACACTATGTTACCCTCCATGTTGACAACAAAGAAGAAACCGTCCAGAGCCTGAGGGGGAAACAGAAGGTGAGGACGGTAAAGACGAGTGACAGCGTTAAAGAGAAAATTCAAAAAGCACAAATAAAAAGGCGGACAGGAAGAAGAGAAGGTCCAGTTTGAGGTTCATTTGTTTACAGATAGCTAATATGTTCAGCTTTTTACTACTCTTGATTCTTAAACCTTTTCTTGCCAATAAACGCAGATGTTTAAGTCCTCTGATTGATTTTTTAAACTAATTCACATTGTCCAGTGCAACTGCTTTCTGTGCTACATATTTTTGACAGAATCAAAAGCCTGAATTTCTAAAATACCCACAATCCCCCTCTCTGTAACGAGTGAGACGGATGCAAAAGACCCTACACACAACCATAAATAAGCCAATAAAGGAAGACGGTGCTCTTCTTTTGAAATAAATTAAGGTATTTCTTTAAAAAATAAATCAAAATTTTTGTTTCAGAGGAAAAAAACTTCAATGGAAAAACATTTAAATCTCTTAACTTCCTTCACTATCACTTTGTGTGCTTTTTTCCACGTTTTGCTCATTGCAACTGAACATTTTCTACACAAAGATGCAAACTTATTTACGCACACGGCCCCTTCATTGSACTGGGGTTGAGCTACATTTTAGCTACATTGATATTTATCTTTCAGACTTTAAGCAGACACTTTAGTCAAAGTTGCAGGTGCTGAATTCACACTCACTCACTCACTC